>NW_003854147.1:0-3822 GCF_000181295.1 Otolemur garnettii
CTGACATAAAACCACATTTATTTTATCCATTTTCAGTATGTAAATCAGTGGGTTTTGCTATATTGACAGTTGTGCAAACATCACCACTATCTAATTCTAGAACATGTTCATTGGTGCCTGTAGCTCAGTGGGTAGGGTGCTGGCCACATACCCCGAGGTCGGTGGGTTCGAGCCTGGCCTGGGCCTGCTAAACAACTGCAACAAAAAAATAGGCATTGAGGTGGGCACCTGTAGTCCCAGCTTCTCAGGAGGCTGAGGCAAGAGAATCGCTTGAGCCCAAGAGTTTGAGGTTGCTGTGAGTTGTGACACCACAGCACTCTACCAAGGGTGACAGTGAGACTCTGTCTCAAAAATAAATAAATAAATAAAATTTTTAAAAAAGAAAAAAGAAACACCACGCTCATCAGTAGTCACTCTCCACAGCTCTCCATTCCCTGGCACCTGCTAAAGATGTGTTCTGTCTCTGTGGATGTGCCTATTCTAAACATTTTATATGCATGGGACTCCTACAATATGTGGTCCTTTGTGACTGGCTACTTTCAGTTAACAGTGGTTTCAGGGTTCATCTGCAGTGCTCATCAGGACTTTGTTCCTTTTATTTGTCAAATAATATTCCATTCCACTTGCTGCCTCAACAGCTCACTGCTCTTCTAAGATGTCAGCTGCTACCTGTGCTATGGCAGCCCTGGCTGCTTTGGGTTAGGTGGAAGGTGAAAAGATCACCAATCTGCGGGTCATCGATCTCAAGTCAGAGCTGAGGCAGGGTCACGCCCCCAGTGGACCTTTCCTTCCCAGTGACTTGGTGGCCTGGTCCAGGCACACTGACAGCTCAGACACACACTCCAGCCCATGGCCTCCTGCTGCAGCCAGCCCACAGATGTCCTCCTTCAAACTGCTCTCCTGTGGGCTGTGTCTCTGTGCCTCTGCCCACGCCTCCAGGGTGCCTGGTCCCAGGGATGTGTTTGCTATTTTTCTACCAGTTCTCATCACCACACTGAATTTTATACAGATTTATTGGAAGCTGTAAAAGACAAACCCGGTGGTGCATGAGTTCTGGTTGATGGTTTTGGTCTGTGTGGAATTCCAGAGAATCTCACTGGAGTAAAAGGACCAGCTACAGTTAGCAATGATGCAGGGGGTTGACAACTTTGGCCTTTGACTTCAATCCAAGCAGATGAAACGTATGGTCTCCTCCAGGAGGGAGAAAGTGCAGAATTTGAACAATAGTACTTAACCTGGTGAATTAGAAGTAGAGCTGACACCTTAGGGTGCACTTGCAGAGAGGATTCCTGCAGGTGGGGCTGGGGTTCCCGCATTTTACACCAACATAACAAGAAAGAGGATTACCAATCATCAAGAGAGGTGAGGGAGTTCAATGGTCAGTGCTTTTCTATGGAAGATGCAATTACAGGGGATTTTGTGTTGGTGAAAGCCTGGAGGGCAGACGGTAAAGGAAATGTAATTGTCAGGAAAAGCAGGAGGAATTTCAATTTGCCGACGAGCAAAGCTGCAGAAACAACAGTGGTAGAGGTTGAAGAAATTGTGGATATTGGCACATTTGCTCCAGAAGACATTTATATTCCTCAAATTTATGTACATCACCTTATAAAGGGAGAAAACTATGAGAAAAGAGTGTTTGTCAATCCACAAAGATGAAAATGGAAAAGCCAAATTTGGAAAACCTGGAGATGATATAAGGGAATGTATCACTGAGTTGGCAGCTCTTGAGTTTGAGGATGGCATGGTCCATATCCACTACAACATGAAGCTGATGAAGATCTAATCAATGCAGGCAGGGAAACAATTACTATTCTTCCAGGAGCCTCTTTTTCTACAGCCATGAATCATTTGCAATGATTAGAGGGGACATGTCAATCTAACAATGGTAGGAACAATGCAGTTTTCCAGATAAACTGACCTGGACCTGGCTAACTGGATGATTTCTGGGAAGATGGTAAAAGGAATGGTGGCACTGTGGATTTAGCATCCAGTGCCAAAACCAAAGTCGTGGTCACCGTGGAGCGTTCAGTAAAACAAAAAAAACCCCATAAAATCATGGAGGAATATACCTTACCACTGACTGGAAAGCAGTGTGTGAACCACATTATTACCGCAAAGTAGTATTATCCAGGTTATCTGTGAATCCGTCAAACAACATCAAACAAGCCAAGAATGCAGGTATCATTGAGCCTAGTGATGTTTTGTTCCTGGGGGAAAGTATCAATCAGCTGGAGACCCTAATTATTTTAGGGTTTAAATCTGGATTCACACACAAGCTGTGTTCCATGAGGACAAGAAGAAAGCAGTGACTGGAAAGCAGTGTGTCAACTGCGTTATTACCAAAAAGTAATCTTATCTAGGTTATCTGTGAATGCATCAAACAAGACAAGAATGCAAGTATCATTGGTCCTAGTGATGTTTTGTTCCTGGGGGAAAGTATCAATCAGCTGGAGACCCTAATTATTTTAAGGCCTAAATCTGGATTCACACACAAGTTGGGTTCCATGAAGACAAGAAGAAAGGGCTAACTCTGAGCTCTAGGAAGGTCTGACGGGAAGACACACAGAGGAGCACCAGGTGTGATTTTTTTCAGTTTCACCAAAACTCCTACCAATGAAGCAGATCACAAACTGAAATGTGGACATTTGTCCTAGACAGGCTGTTTTTCATTTTAAACCCATTGGATTTAGTGTTTAGGCTGTTGTAGGCAGCCTATATGAATAAGGCTAGAGAACTAGAAAGGACATTAGTCATCATAACTGTATATTCAACAAGCAGTACTTGATTAGTTTTATTCTAATATTTCAGGCTTTGTGCAGCCATGTAGAATTTGTTCTCTTAAGAGTAGTCGACAGAGGTGCAGTGGGGGGAAGATGGCTGACTAGAGGCAAGTTCCCCAGAGGCTCCTGCTAGAAGGCGAGATTCTGGACAGAGTTCGCCTATGAAACTGAAGGAGGGGAGCTGAGCATATCAGCTGTAGCAACCTGTGACTCCAAGAAAGAGAATGCTGATCAATGAATTCCACGTAGAAAGCCTGTTGCCAGGAAGATAAGAGTCCTCTCCCCCAAATGGGAGACTTGCTGTGTTCTCTCTGCAAGTGAGCGGAGGACAAAAGACCTCTCATTTCATCCCATCTGTGAAAGTGAGAGTAAGAGCTGCTAAATAGTGGGCCTCCTCCTCCTCCAAGGAGGTCACACATGTAAGCTTAGGCATCATCCTGCCCAGCATGAAACTGGCCAAATACTCTTCCTGCAATTCTGAACTTTCACTCCACCCTTCCCCCCTTGCCTGGTAGTCTGAAGGTCTACCCCCTGCAGAGCCCAGAGTGTGTGGCCATTCCATTGCATGTCTGGGCATTGTATGGATAGCGGTTGGGAAACAGTGCCTCCAGTGGAGGCAGGGAGGTAGAGGAAGAGAAGGACATTTGGGAGAGAGAAACACATGTGACAGTGCACTGAGGGCAGCAGCACTGACTCCTTTTCAGACTTTCAAGGGTGGAACCACTGACGCTGGGGCAGGGGTACTGACCCCCTGTTAGGACAGAGCCATTACCGCCAGATTGGGACTTTATACTTTTTAATAGTTTTCTCTTTTTTATTTTTATTAAATCATAACTGTATACATTAATGCATTTATGGGGTACAATGTGCTGATTTTATATACAATTTGGGATCCTGGTTAACATAGCCTTCACCTCCCTTAATTATTGTGGTAAGACATTTATACTCTACACTTAATAGATTCTGGTTATTAGACCTTTGTTGGAAATGCAACATGCAAAAATCCTCTCCCATTCTGAGGGCTGTCTATTTGCTTTACTTA
>NW_003854148.1:0-1248 GCF_000181295.1 Otolemur garnettii
AACTGCTTTTGCAGTATCCCACAGGTTTTGGTAGCTTGTGTCTTCATTGTTGTTGTGCTCAAGGAAGTTAAAGATTTCCTCTTTTATTTCTTCCTACACCCAACTGTCATTCAACAGAAGGTTGTTTAATTTCCATGCCTTTGTGTGGGATTCAACGTTTTTGCTGGAGTTGAGTTCCACCTTTAGTGCCTTGTGGTCTGACAAGATACTAGGTAAAATTTCAATTCTTTTGATTCTGTTGAGGTTTGTTTTGTGTCCTAGGATGTGATCAATTTTGGAGAATGTTCCAAGGGGTGATGGAGAATTCTGGGCTGGAAATTCTTCTGTTTAAAGCAAAGATGAAAATTCTGGGCTGGGAATTGTTCTGTTTAAAGCAAGATGTAGAATTCTGGGCTGGAAATTGTTCTGTTTAAAGTAAATTAAAGGTAGATGACCATTGTCTTCTGGCTTGGAAAGTTTCATTAGAGAAGTCTGCAGTCACCCTGATGGATTTGCCCCTATAGGTAAACTGGCACTTACTCCTGGCAGCTTGAAGAATCTTTTCTTTTGTCTTGAATTTGGACAGGTTCATCACAATGTGTCTTGGAGAAGCTCCGTTAGAGTTGAGGCAACCTGGGGTCTGATATCCCTCTGAAAGGAATGTGTTAGAATCTTTGGTGATATTTTGGAAATTATCAATTATAATATTCTCTAGTATGGCCTCCATTCCCCTGAGGTATTCTTCTTCCCCTCTGGGATACCTGTAACTCATATGTTTGAATGCTTCATAAAGTCCCACAATTCTTTCAATGAACGTTCTGCTTTGTCTCTCTTCTTTTCTGCCTCTTTAACAATCTGAGTTATCTCAAGAGCTTTGTCCTCTACCTCTGAGATTTTTTTCTTCTGCATGGTCTAATCTGTTGTTGATACTTACTTTCTATTGCATCTTTAAGTTCCCTAATTGACTGCTTCAGTTCCCTCAGCTCTGCTATATCCTTTCTATATTCTTAATATCATTCATCTCTAATTTGATTCTGTTTTTGGATTTCCTTTTGGTTATTTTCCACTTTATCAGCATTTTCCTTCATTGTATCCATCATTTCCTTCATTGTTTTTATCATCTGTATTCTAAATACCCTTTCTGTCATTTCTAACATTTATTTATAGGTGGAATCCTCTGCAGTAGCTACCTCACCTTGGGGCAGGGGGCTTGCTCTGGAATGGGTTTTCATGGTGCCAGGATTTTTCTGCTGATTCTTCCTCATGAGT
>NW_003854148.1:2103-3817 GCF_000181295.1 Otolemur garnettii
TCACTCCTGAATTGGCTGTCCACTTATCCAGTGTGCCAAAACTAGTCTCACTCTATGCCTCTGAGGGCCAGGGCTGTAAGGTGTCTCAGTCCCCACCTTTAGGCTGCTCAGTCACTAGATTACTCACCCAAGGCCTCCCACCGGATCTTTGCTCTGTGACCCTGAGGGCAGAGCCGGCAGGCGGCAGTTCTCTCACAATGGCTCCGTCCAGCCCACAGCCGAACACTATTAGCTCCCTCCAGCTCAGCGGCTCAGGCTGGGGCCCTAGACAATACTTAATAGTCCTCTACACTCTTACCCAAGTTCTCCCAAGATAGTTCAACTGAGTGCCAAGTCCAAAAAAACCAAAACAGTTCACAGGTAAGGCCTTTCCAGTTTGCAATCTCACTGCTGCTGTACTTACAGCTGTCAAACGAACACACACAACCACTTGCCAGTTCTCTATTGCTTTTGTCCTCCTCCTGGGGTCCAGAAGTCTCTTGCTGACTCCCTGTGTCAGCAGAGATTTCTGGAGTCTTCTCTCCCCAATATCACCAGGCCCAGTTGCAAGGAAGCTGCTACTCGGCCACCATCTTCCAGTCTCTATCTTTTTTAAGGCTGCATAATGTTCCATGGTATTCATATACCACAATTTATTAATCTATTCATGGGCCAATGAGCACTGGGCTTCTTCTATGACTTCGCTATTATGAATTGAGCTGCAATGAACAATCTGGTGCAAATATATCTGTTGCAAAATGAGTTTTGGTCTTTTGGATATATACCTAGCAGAGTAATTGCAGGATCAAATGGCAGGTCTACTTTTAGATCCCTGAGTATTCTCCATACTTCTTTCCAAAAGGGATGTATTGGCTTGCACTCCCACCAGCAGTGCAGAAGTGTTCCCTTTTCTCCATATCCATGACAACACCTGTAGTTTTGGAGTTTTGTTATGTGGGCTACTCTTACTGGAGTTAGATGATACCTCAAGAGTGGTTTTGATTTGCATTTATCTGATGATTAAAGATGATGAGCATGTGTCTGTATGCCATGTGCCTATCTTCTTCAGAGAAGCTTCTGTTCAAGTCTCTTGCCCACAGTGAAATGGGATTACTTGTTCTTAGTTTGAGTTCTCTTTGGATTCTGGTTATCAAACCTTTGTCAGAAGCATAACCTGCAAATATCCTCTCCCTTTATGAGGACTGTCTGCTTGCTTTACTTACTGTGTTCTTGGCTGTGCAGAAGATTTTTAGTTTGATCAGATCCCAGTAGTGTATTTTTGGTGTTGATTCAATTGCCAGGAGGTGGGGAATAGGGAGGTCCTCCTCATATTCTCCCAGACCAATGTCTTCAAGAGAGACCTGCACTCTCTCCAAGAATCTTTTTAGTTTCATGTCTTAAGTTTAAATATTTTATCTATCCAGTAAGAGTCAATTTTAGTTAATGGTGAAAGATGTGGGTCCAGTTTCAGTTTTCTACAAGTCACCAGCGAATTCTCCCAGCATCACTTATTAAATAGGGAATCTTTCCCCCAATTTATTTTTTTGATGGGCTTATCAAAGATAAATGATCTGGGTTCATCTCTTGGTTCTCAATTCTGTTCCATACATCTACCTCTCTATTTTTATGCCAATACCATGCCATTTTGATCACTATAGATTTATAATATAGTTTAAAATCTGGTAGCGTGATTCCTCCTGATTTGTTTTTATTTATGAGTAATGTCTTGGCTATT
>NW_003854149.1:0-1000 GCF_000181295.1 Otolemur garnettii
CCTTTCCTACGAAGAAGCCGTCCCCACCCGCATGATTCTGAACAGTGTGTTGATGTTGTTGCTTCGAATTGCGTCCCGACAAGCAGCGATCACCTACCACTTTGGGCTGTCTCAACCCTGAGATGAACACAGTGACTTCTAAGTGAGACAAAAAGAGCAGCTCAATGTTTTATGAATGTTTCCATCTCATCCAGTCTAATCACTTGGGAAGGTTAGAGCCGCAGAAAAGGCTATGAATTCTTGGTTTCAAAACCTCCTTCATTCAACAGCTTACCCAGCTGTAGGACTCCATATGGGACATTCTGCCTTTGACCTCAGAAGCCTCATCTGTGAAACAGATACTAATATCAAGAGGATCAAATGAATGCGAAAGTAACCTACTTGTCATATAAATTGGGATAACTTTAAAGATGTCTTGCTGAAGGTCAACCCCTTCTAGCTTTGCCATGAATATTTTTAAAAGAAAAAAGGTTTTTGGCTAAAGAATAACAATAACTTTTGACAAGGTTATTTTATTAGGTTCCCTAATAAATGAATGGTACCATACAATTTTAAACCAGCATTCACTAGAGATTTAAATCTCAAAAAAGATTTATAAATTACATTATGGTTAAAAAAGATTTAGTCAGGCACAGTGGCTCATGCCTATAATCCTAGCACTCTGGGAGGCCAAGGTAGGAAGATTGCTGGAGCCCAGTTTGAGGTTGCTTACCAGACTCTAGCCTAGGTTTACAGAGACTGTCTCAAAAAAAAAAAAAAAAAATTTTTTTTTTTTTTTTTTAGACGGAGCCTCAAGCTTTGGCCCTGGGTAGTGTGCCGTGGCCTCACAGCTCACAGCAACCTCCAACTCCTGGGCTCAAGCGATTCTCCTGCCTCCACCTCCCAAGTAGCTGGGAATACAGGCGCCTGCCACAATGCCTGGTAATTTTTTGGTCGCAGCCCTCGTTGTTTGGCGGACCTGGGCTAGAGTCAAACCTGCCAGCTCAGGTGTATGTGGCTG
>NW_003854149.1:2624-3815 GCF_000181295.1 Otolemur garnettii
ATTTTACAGTCAACACAAAGTTAACCCCTTTAAATTTTAATGAAAAAGTAGACTATTTAAAAATTACAATTTCAAAAAAATATGTATTTATATTCCAACTTTATATATATGAACAAAGTAAGACTTTGAAGCCCTAACATTTCAAAACTACTTCTTCCATACAAACCTAATATTATTCAGCAACAGTACTACTACTGATTTTAAAATACATACATGTGTATATATATCTTATATATGTGTATATCTTATATACATACATGTGTATATATCTTATATATATGAAGAATATATATGTGAATATATATGTGTACATGTTTATCTTCTGTTCTTCAGATGTAATGCTTTGTCTTTGATTTGTGCAACTCACCAAGGCTGTCTACATTCTTAGCACTCTGGGTTTGCCAGAATGTGATCCAGAGCAAACCAGCATAGATTTTAAAGGCAAACCCTTTCCAGGAACTTCATACCTATTTTTTCCTTTCCTACGAAGAAGCCGTCCCCACCCGCATGATTCTGAACAGTGTGTTGATGTTGTTGCTTCGAATTGCGTCCCGACAAGCAGCGATCACCTGGTTCTTTGGTTTTCCAACTGTATGAGAAAAAACACAAAGGAGCAAAAGATCAAAATTATAAGCTAGGGGCTGGTTTTAAAATAAGAAAACTAGAGTAGAAAAGAGGTATGTGGATTTAACTCATTTACTACTTCCTAAAAAAGATAACTTGGTAAGGGAATTTATCATAAAACTAACTTAGAGCCCATCTATAACCAAAAAATCAAATGTCAGTTTTACAGAAAGGGATCAAGGTTCATATCCATCTAGCAAAGATTATTTCTTTTTGTTTGTTTGCTTTTTTGCAGCTTTTGGCCAGGGCCGGGTTTGAACCCACCACCTCTGATATATGGGGCCAGTGCTCTACTCCTTTGAGCCACGGGCGCCGCCCTTGTTTTTTTTTTTGAGGCAGAGGTTCATTTTATTACCCTCAGTAATGTGCCGTGGCATCACAGCTCATAGCAACCTCCAGCTTTTGGGCTTAGGCCATTCTCTTGCCTCAACCTCCTGAGAAGCTGGGACTACAGGCGCCTGCCACAACCCCCGTTATTTTTGTTGTTGTTGCAGTTTGGCTGGGGCCAAGTTCAAACCTGCCACCCTCGGTATATGGGACTGATGCCCTACTCACTGAGCCACAGGC
>NW_003854150.1:0-1335 GCF_000181295.1 Otolemur garnettii
CCAAGCACCTCCCTGTGCCAGACACTGGAATGCGAATCTGTGCCACTCTCAGAAAGCCCAGAGGTGAGCGAGAGTGACCACAAATAAAGGAAGGTTGGCAGGATGGCGTCCAGGGGGCACATGGTACCCAGAGCAGGTCTCCTACACCTCCTGGAAGTCCTCGCAGAAAGTTTCCTAATGGTGATGGTGTGGAAATGAACTATTTGCAGGAGAAATATGTAGGTAAGTAAATGCCTGGAAATGTTTGAACTTCAAAAATCAAGGGAAATCCAATGAATGCAACTGCCTATTTTTTTCCTCTTGAAATGTTTGCTTTTGTCAAATGATCATTCTTGTCTGTGAAGATACGACGAGACGGGCACGATGGTGTCCTGAGGGTAGAGAAGACACAATGAGCGTAGCATTTTGCAGACACAATTTAACAACAGGTATCAACAGCTTTAAAAAGGCCCAGGAATCTTCATTCAGGAACTTCCCTTCCAGGAATCAATTGTAGGGAAATAATTGGAGATGAAAATCAAAGACATATGCATAGGGTGTTTTATCAGCACATTATCTTTAACATTAAAAAATTAAAACAACTTTAATATCAAAAACTAGAGAAGCACTAAGGGCACTTCGATATTTCTATTTGACGGGCTGTTATGTAGTCACAGAAATGTCCTTGAAGGATTTTCATGTTGTCTGGAAAATGCTTGCTACAGAATAGTGAATGGAAAAGAGGCCAGAGAACCCAATACAGCAAGATTTTAGATTTGCTTTAGGTTTTTCAGTTTGGACTTGACATCCAGTATTATAGCAGGAAAAACACACTTCAGGACTTCTCACGAATGTCTGACCTTAAGTTACTAATTATCCGACAGCCTTTGGACTCTGCTCTCCTGTCCCTCTGTAGCCTACCCTCACCCCTCCACATTTCCCATGCCCACCCTCAGATTTAGCCCCACATTTGGTTCTTGTCACCCCCTGGCCATGCTCGGCTGCTGGACCCCCTACCCCCACCTGGGGGTACCTTAGCCCCCACTCTCCCTCCCCTGCCATCTGCTGGCTGCTGACTGTCTGGCAAACATCCACTCGACCTTCAGGACTCAGCTCACATGTGGCCTCCTCAGACCAGCCTTCCACAGCTGGACTGGGCATTCCACTGTGAGAGCCCACCAGTTCCTATCACATTGACTCCTATTAATTAATCCAACGTAATGGAAATGTCAATTATGCTATATTAATGCCACTTGTTGTAGAAAAGACTAAAGTAATGAATGCAGATGGAGAGCCGATTCGTCATGTTGAATATTTGATGAGTTCCTCTGCCCACCTCCGAGAATATATTTGGTT
>NW_003854150.1:3087-3814 GCF_000181295.1 Otolemur garnettii
GGAGAGGTCCCTGCCTGGAAGCTTAGAGAGGCTTCCACCACGGAACCAAACTCTCTCTGTGCTCCCCCAGGGGCCTGCCCTGATCACCCTCATCCGTCTGACATCACCTCTTCTCTTAGCCCCAGTCTTACAGCTATGTGCCATAAAACCACCTTGTCGCTGTCTGCTCTCCCCACCTCGGTCCAGAGCCATGAGGGCGGGGGAGGCCACATACCTCCTGGTGTCTCCCAAATAACCCTCACATAGAGCTTCCTGCAGATAGAACCACCACTCAGACAGTCCATGTACGGCCACCTAGAAACCTCTAGTCACCAGCAAACAGTGGCCAAAAATAGAAAGAAAAAGGAAACTGGAGGAGCACGTTTTATAACTCATCCAACTGTCTCTTGTTATCCAGAAAAAAACTGAAAAGAATGTATGTAGTTGCTGATTGCCTCTCCTAAATTATTTAAAGAAATGGGTCTGACTCTCTGAAATACAAGCCAATGATCCCTTATCCACAATGTCAAACTCCAAAAAGCTGTTACAAAAAACAGGAGTGGGGAGGGACAATAGTTTTTGTTGGTTTTTTAAGCTCATTTGGCAGCAGGACTTCACTTGACCTACCTGTACTTTCACAATTTGGGCAACAAAATTTGATCTAGGACGGCACCCCTAGCTACACTGAAGCTGGGGGATTCAAACCTAGCCCAGTCCAGCTATACAACAATGACAACTGCAACAACAA
>NW_003854151.1:0-3810 GCF_000181295.1 Otolemur garnettii
ACCAAATGTTTTGCATTTGTTCAGAGGCTGTATCTCCTTCTATAAGAAGTGGTTTGTGTAGAAGGAAGGAGGAGTTTATTAATTTGTTGGCCAATCAGGATCATGTTAGATTCACATTTTAAAATACCATAGTCTTCACTATAAGCAGAAATATAGAGCTTTTAACAGAAGTTTTGAGCTTGAAGCTATTGCTGCTTAACTATAGTTGATCATCCTGATTGGCCCCATCTCTGGCAAGAACAGACTTGACCTCTACCCTGGAGAACTCTCTTGGGCCATCTCCTATGGGACAAAGAATAGAGAACATTCCCCTACCCCTTTGCTTGCTGGTCTTGGGCAGGGGTGCATGTTTTAATTCCCAAAAAGAATTTGAGGTGTTTTAAAGACACAATTCATAAAACATTTTACTCCTTTTCAGGCCATTCTCTCTATTACAAAACGTCCCCTCCTCTTTCAAGTGGTTGTATCTTCATTTTGAATTACAGGTTTAGCTTTGTTCTTATCTGTCCTCCTTTTAGAGAATATCTGTCAAGCCATTCAGTCTTAGTAGATTGTTCATGTTTGCTGACAGCATCCATCCAGAGCTTAGCCATGCTTCCCGATTCTTCCCACAAATCCCGAGTTAAGTCTGAATCCTATAATAATGTCCTTTCTAGCACTCTGGCAGTAAAACATCACCTGTAGGTCCCCATTATGTGTGTTAAGGGAAAAGAACTCAAACTCTGTAAGATGATTAAAAGAGGTTTATTTTGAGCCAAATATGTGTGAAGATGGCCTGAAGAGCCACATCTAGGAAGCTTTGAGCAAGTGGTTTTGCCCTAGTTGGGTTAAAGTTTGATTTTATACATTTTAAGGAGACAGGAATTAAGCATAAGGTCATAAATCAATACATGGAAGATGTACATTCTTTGGCCTGAAAGGCAGGACATCTCAAAGTAGAGCATCGTGTGTTATCAAAGATTCTTTGATTTGCATAATAATTGGTTAAAGAAATGAAGTTTTGTCTCAAGGCTTAAAATATTTTAAATTTTGCAATTCTGCTAATCAGAGACAACCCATCAGACATATATCAGACATATACCCAGACTCAAGTGATCTGTTGAGTAAATTGATGAGCTATAGGTGTGATTTAAGCTTCTTCTTGCACAGCCTTAGGTCCCTTAGTAAGTTACAAAGGGTATCTCCAAGAAGGGAGGCAGGCATGACAAGGCACATCTGTCCTCTCTTCTCACGGCCAACAACTCAGCTTTAGGGTATTTCTGGGGTTCACTTGGCGAAGAGGGGGTCTATTCAGTTACTTGGCGGAAGGCTCAAGACTTTATTGTAGTTCAAATGTTTGCTATACCTACTAAAACAAGAAATCCTACCTTTTCAAGTTGTGCTCCTGGTGGTCTTTGGCTAGCAGATTTTGACACCTGAATATGCAATTGGGATGGATAGTATGTATGAATAAGACAGTACATTTAAGAGAGGATATCTGGGGAGAAAATGTGTTCTGACTTAAAAAACAAATAAAAAACCAAAGAAACAAAAGACTTTTCACAGAAGCCCAAGGACATTCCTACAAAGTCCTCCCCATGGTAACTCAGTTCTTAAGAATTTGTAAAACTTAGTTTCCTGGGTCCTTGAAACTAACACTTGTTGGTTGCTTCCACTTCTATAAACCCTGCACATGATCGGCACCTTCAGTGAGAAGTAATACCGTAATTCTTTGTCTTTCTACTTGTGAGTCCAAAAAAATGACAGGAACAGAGCTGATGAGGGAGCTCAGCCATTTTGGATTCTAGTCTGCTGCAGCTCTGCTGGCTGAAATAAAACCCCTTCCTCTTTCATCATCGGTGCTTGGGTGATTCTTTCTCCCCGCTTTCTCTCCACTAGGCCTAATTTCCTGCTACACCTTGTTTTTTTCTACTAAGTTAGGATCGGAGTAACTATTGGACCCCTTAGAACTGTACTTGTGTGCATTTGAAGGCATTATCTTTACCCTTGGCTGACCAGGGATCCATTGTTGAGTCAGATTCCTGCAGCCATTGCTTTGAATGACCGTTTTTGGCCCTCAGTAAGGATAGATTTTTATTCTTAAGATTCTGCATGTACTCTAGAAGCCAGGTTAGAGTTTCAGAGAAAACGGAAGCTGTGCTCGAATTTTAGGGTTTTTGTTTGCAAGAAGCTAGATTAGAGTCCCAGGAAAGCAGAAGTGGTGTGAGAGGTCCAGACCCCATTGTTTAAAAGGTAGCTGTGGGGCTAGAGGCCCTCTTAATCCTCTCTCATGTCTGTTCCTCTCTTCACCCCTGCCAGAACTTTCTCTTCCTACCTGAGCCTCTCAGCTCCTTATTGGCCTCCTGCTTCTGTTGGGAAGGAGGTTAGGGACTCAGGTTTCCCCAATAACAGGTTTCTGAGGCTAACTAGACAAAAGAATAATGAAAATATACTGACATTTTATCCACTCCAATGGGCTTTGGAGACATTTATTTTAATTTAATTAATTAATTAATTAATTAATTTTTTGTAGAGATAGAGTCTTAATTTATTGCCATTGTTAGAGTCCGTGGTGTCACCCAACTCACAGCAACTTGCAACTCCTGGGCTTTGGTGATTTTCTTGCCTCAGCCTCCCAAGTAGATGGGACTACAGATGCCCACCACAATGTCCGGCTATTTTTTTGTTGCAGTTTGGCCAGGGCTGGGTTCGAACTTACCACCCTTGGTATAAGGGGGCTGACGTCCTACCATTTGAGTTACAGGTGCCACCCAAGACTTTGGAGAAATTTAAACAGCTGATTGATACCTCTTTAGTCACTGGTCTAGAATGTAGTCCACAGCCACCACTGAATTATTCATCAGGGCAATGCAATCTTAAGGTATTCTCCACAAATATTAGTAAATCTTTAGCTCTTGAGTTCAATGAGTAAATTTTTTTTCTCCCATTTTTGACAGAAACATAGTCTGGATAAAAATGTAAAGTAGCATAAAGAGGATTCAGTTCTTCTCTATAAACTAGAGACTATTGACACATGGCTAATCTTTAAGATGGAAGCTATAAAATATCTGTTAGCATCAATGAGTATGTTTATACATGCGTATACATTATGTATATTTGAGGCTTTTCTACCTCAGGATTATGAAGTTAATTTATAACATGTCTTAAGGAACTTCTATTTAAATTGGCTTAGAGATAAATCATACTTTATATTAAATATTCTTAAAATTCCCCAATATATAGAAGGTTGTCCAAATGTCCTTCAAGTTTATGTGATTTGGGTGCATCTTTGGGAAATAAGATTAGTTTAATACTTTTGGTTCAAGAAAACAGCTGTGTTTTCTGATTGATAAGTGGTAAGTATATAAGCACGCATTTTTATTCTACTTGGGTTTAGTAGTCAAGCTAATACTATATCTTCTTCTTTTATCATCTTAAAATATTGTTTAAGGAGACAAAAATTACAGATTCAACATAAAGATGAATGTACAAGTAAAGATTCAGTAAAAGTCAATGGATCACCATATGATCCAGTAAGTCCCCTATTGATTATACAACCAAAGGAAATGAAAGACTATGTTGAAGAGATGTCTGCACACCCACTTTGTTGCAGCACTATTCACGGTAGCCAACATAGGGAATCTACCAAAGTGTCTATGAGTGGGTGAATAAATTAAGATAGTGTGGTTTATTTACACACTGGAATACTATTCAGTCATAAAAAGGCATAAAATCTTCTCATTTGCAGCAACGTGGATGAGTCTGGAGGACATTCTATTAGGTGAAATAAGCCAGGCACAGAAAGACAATTACCTCATGATTTCATTCCTA
>NW_003854152.1:0-3809 GCF_000181295.1 Otolemur garnettii
TAGTTGTAAATATTAGTGTTAGTCCTTTTCCAAGAAGGGAAAGGAAGCTGCTATAGGGAGGGAAATGTGTTGCTTGTTTTACATCATGAAGATAATATTGTAGTGAAGCAGGCTTGGCAACTTTGAGGAGGCCAGCTTAAATGAACATCTGTGACAAAATTTTACAGGAATGTTGGGCATGACTACACAGATGAAAGGTATTACTTAGGCCTAACCTTACATCAGGGGGTATAGCTCAGGGGTAGAGCATTTGACTGCAGATCAAGAGGTCCCTGGTTCAAATCCAGGTGCCCCCTGCCACTGTTCCATTTTGCTCAGTGGAGCTGGTGTTGAGGATTAAGCTCCCTTTTCCAATTCAAAATCTCAGGATACTGAGCTTCCCCAAATCTGAGTAAAAGCGAGATAACTTAAAACTCCATCACTGAGTAACATAGTCCAAGAGTGATAAATTCGTTCAACTCTGACTTTATATTTCACTTTCAAAGGTTTTGTTCTACAAAGCCTGGTTTGGTCTCACTTTTTCTACATGTTTTCATGACTTCAAGCCAGTGGTGTGCTGGTAAATGTTTAATAACCAGTTCTTAGTGCAGGTAGGGAAGGTGATTTATAATGTTTCCCAATTTTACAGTGCAAATAATATGACCATTATTCAAGCTACAAGGCCAATCTCAAGCTACAAATGTGAAATCACTAAAGATGGAGTTGGAAGGATATGCTAGCAAGTGTCCTCTCTATAAGCCAGCTGAGCACATCACGGTCCCTAATACACTTTCCCTACAGAAGCTTGGGCTCTTTGACGCTAAACAAAGGTTGCTGACATCAAAGCAGTGGCTCTCACTGATGCATTCACCCATGGAATCATTCATCTGTTCTAGCCATATTTGATTTCTACTCAATGTCAAGCATAGGAGAGACAGAGCTGAGTAAGAACTTTCTATGGTGAGCAAAACAGTCAAATGAAGAAATGATCAAGTAATGCTAATGATAGCTAAATAAAAGAAAATGTGTTATTTTAAAATGAAAAGATTTCTATTACCAGCAATATACTAGATAATCTAAAACTCCTTTTATCTCAAAACAAATATGTATCCCTAGGTATAGCTGAGCCTTCATAACAGTCAGGAATATCTCTGGGCCACGGTTGAGGGATTAACTAAAACCCTGAGAAGTAAATATGAGCTGACTCCGGGAATGCCTGTGGTGGTGTGGTGAGAGAACCTAGGTGCTTGAGTTTTCATAACCATGTGGGACCAGGAGATTAGGCCTTAGACCTTAGAGTCCCCCATTCTCATATAAAGTCAAACTCTTAGAAAGCTATACCATTAGTAAAAGAGTGAGCAAAAAACTCCATCCACCAGCATAAAAAGACAAGAGGTCTTTCTCTTCCTGAGGGGTAGAAGGTATCTTCTCTGAGAAGTCATGACCACAGATATACCTTCACATGTGTTAGGGCTTTGAAATTACACTATCTACATGGTTCAGAAACTTCCCAACCTGAAAGTTAATATAAAAAGTGCTAAAGTCAATTGTGATTCTAGAAGAAGCAACATTAACTCTAAAGAGCATGTCCATAAGCTGGGCTATTATGTCCATAAGCAACATTATTCCAACTGATAAAACATGACCGAAGAGGGGCTCACAATTCAGAGTGGTAAAATACACAAGAAACCAGCGTATTATGAGTAAAAATCATCAAACAAAATAATGTCAGATAATAGCATTATCAGATAGATACTTTAAAGTAAGGATGGTTAAAATTATTAAATGCATAAGGAAATGAAAACATGTGATTATTCAAAAGATAAAGCAGATTTATCTAAAATGAAAAATACAGTCACTGAAATGGATCACCTAATTAACAGATTAAACACAGATTAGACAAAGCTACAGAGAGATTTAGGAGGAAAATAGAATGTACATCTTTAGAAATGACAAATAGTGATTCACAAAGGTCTAAAGAAATGGAAAATATGAAAGAGTGCCTAAGTGAGATGAAGAAGAATAAAGGCTCCCAAAATATGTCAAACACAGATTATATAAGGAGAAAATATAATGAGGGAGAGGGAACACTAAGAGAAATAACGGCTAAGAATTTTCTAGCCTTGTACAAAAACACAATATCTCATATTTAGGAACAGTGAGTTCTAAGAAAGATAAAAGATGTACACATAGGCTAAGAAAGATAAAGATAAAAGATGTACACATAGATGTACACAAAAACTTCACCATAATAATACCATGATAATAATGGTAATACCATAATAATACCATAGATGATGGGATTATCTTTAAAGCATCCAAAGAGAGAAGACAAATCATATAGAAAGGAATACTTAGACTAACAATAGACTTTTCAAAGGCAACAATGAAAGTCAGAAGACAAAGGAACAGAATAGACTTCAGGCTGTCCATGAGTTACAAACACACGACCTACATACAACTCACACTAATAAATGGAGGCTATCACAATAAGTCCCCAAATTACAAACATCTGACTGACAGAGGCTATAACAGATAATAGGTAAGTGTACCTATTTCAATTTGCATATAAATTCAATTTAAGAACAAACCTAACAGAACCTATCCTGTGTGTAACCTGGGGACTGCCTGTATTAAAAGTGCAAAGAAAAATAACTATAATCTAGAATTCTCTGCTTAGCTAAACTATTCAGAAGTGAGAGAAAACTGAGGCATTTTCATACAACTGAAACCATCTCCTTCTAACATATCCTTGCTAAAAAAACTTTAGGAAGAACACTGAACCCACAGGAAAGGAGAAAGAGATGGGGTCCTATCATTCAGAAGTGAGAGAAAACTAAGGCATTTTCATACAACTGAAACCATCTCCTTCTAACATATCCTTGTTAAAAGAACTTTACGAAGAAGAACACTGAACCTACAGGAAAGGAGAAAGAGATGGGGTCTTGGGGAGAATGTGAACAAAGATACTGGAGAGAACATTGGTAAATGTAATAGCATAGATTATAAAACCAAAAACAGGGACTTTAAATGGGGGGATTAAAAACAATAACTAAAAAGAACAATTAGGCTGGGCACAGTGGCTCACACCTGTAATCCTAGCATTCTGGGAGTGGATTGTCTGAGCTCATGGGTTTGAGACCAGCCTGAGCAAGAGTCAGACCCTGTCTCTAAAAATAGCCGGACATTGTAGCAAGCACCTATAGTCCCAGCTACTCAGGAGGCTAAGGCAAGAGAGTTGCTTGAGCCCAAGAGTTTGAGGCTGCTATGAGCTGTGATGCCATGGCACTCTACCCAGGGGAACAAAGTGAGAGTCTGCCTCAAGAAAAAAAAAAAAGTAAAAATAAAAAGAACAATCACTGTAGTAGAAGGAGTATGGTGTGATTAAACTAGTATACAAAAAGCTTTCTATTGTTTGAAAGGAGAGTGGAAATAATAATTCATGTCAACTATATTAAACCAACCAAATGTGTATAAAATTGTAAAAAGCAACACCTACAGGAATAGAAAAGGAAGGTTTAACTTTCAAATCAGTAGAAAGAAAAAAAGTGAATAAAGAAAACTGAGCAGCGTGGCGCCTGTGGCTCAAGGAGTAAGATGCCAGCCCCATATGCCAGAGGTGGTGGGTTCAAACCCAGCCCTGGCCCCCTCCAAAAAGAAAGAAAACTAAACAATCCAATAAAGGAAAAGAATAGAGAAAAGGTATAGATAAAAATTGGAATAAGTAGAAAGCATAAAAAAGGTGGTAGAAATGAATAAAAATATATTAATAATCACAATAAATGCACATGGACTATTTGCCAATTAAGATGAGACTGTCAGATTGAATT
>NW_003854153.1:0-1018 GCF_000181295.1 Otolemur garnettii
AGAATCTCACCATTTTCCATGGTACATTCTCTTTTGCTGCAATAAATCATAAACCCGACTTGTTCAACTACATATATATTCCTGGTAATGTTTGAATATACGGCATTGGCAAAACTGATCTGGGTGTTGAGTTAGATTTTCACAGTGGTATTTAGGGATAAAATTATTCTTGGTTACATGAACAGTAAAAGAAGATAGTCGAGTACAGAAAAGGGCAAGATATATAAAGAGGAACAAGAAAATTGTCTAATTTAACTCAGCTATCAAGTGATTGAAGGTTCATAGAACAGAGAGTGAATATAATAGCAAATTGTCTAATAAATTTTAGGTGAAACATAACAGGAATACCAATTTTGTAAATAAGTAGAACAAATGTATTTTTAGGAGTTGTCTAAAGCAAATACATTTATGATGGCTGAAATAATAGAGGATATAATAAAGAGTATGATAAATGGTACTTGTGGTATAAAAGATCATATATGAATGCACATTGCATGTATACGATTTAATTACCTTTTAAAATTTCTGTGGTCTTCTGTGCCCAGTTTAACAAAATGATCAGCAACAGTGTCAGCTTTAATATCATAGTTCTTTTTCCAGAAACATAGTATATCTTTTTTGAACAAATTCAAAAGTGAAAACAAGATTATACATGGGGAAAAAATATCATTTGTTCTTTGCTTATTTTCTAAAAGTGTCCCCTAAATTCTGTTTTTGGGCTAATAACAACATTTTCAATGTTGTAAATGGTGTCATGCACAGACAGTCAGGTGCTCTATCAGATTTTGAAAGTATCCTTTAAGTTTGTCATGTACATATATATATATATACACACACAGGGCTTCTAGGAAGAGTAAGCTAACACTAATGTTAAAATTTAACAAAGGAAATTTTCTCTGCTTTCCTTAGAAGTTGCTGCCAAAGCAGAGCAAAGCAGTCTTTCGTTTCGTTTTTAGTTTTTAATGGTCTCTCACATTGGCACCACCTGCAATCTTCATAATCTTTGTTGCAGTGTAGA
>NW_003854153.1:3108-3808 GCF_000181295.1 Otolemur garnettii
CTACAGGTGCCCACTACAGGTGCCCACCACAACGCCCTGCCATTTTTTTGGTTGCAGCCATCATTGTTGTTTGGCGGGCCCGGACTGGGGATTCGAACTCGCCACCTTAGGTGTATGTGGCTGGCGCCTTAGCCGCTTGAGCCACAGGCGTCGAGCCTACTCAGTAATTTGTTGATGGACATTTGGATGTTTCCACTTTTTAGCTATTATGAATAAATCTGCTATAAATAATCTCATATAAGTCTTTTTGTGGTTCTGTGTTTTAATTCCTTTGGGGGAGAACCCTAGGAGTGAATATTCTGGTTATTTTGTAAATTTATGTTTAACATTATGAGAATATCAGACAATTTTTCAATTACTGATCCCATCATTTGATACACTTCCCAGCAAATTCTCAATATACCCATAATTCTTTTTGCTGCCTTTTTTGAATACTGCCATTGTAGTAGGTATGGAGTGATAGGTTACTGTGGTTTAGTGTTCATTTTCCTTATAGCTAATGAAGATCAATGTATTTTTCATGTGTACAGTGAACAATTGTGTATTTTCTTTGATTAACTATTAATTACAATTTGTCTCATTTTTATTGGGCTAATTATTTGCATGTTTAAGAAAAAATCGTTTTTATATCTTAATTGTAAACATTTTCCCCTAATAGATGATTTGCTTTTCATTTCCTTAATGGTTTCTTCGAAAAGGT
>NW_003854154.1:0-3806 GCF_000181295.1 Otolemur garnettii
AGCAAATTTTTCATTCCCTTTCTGAATTATTTTTCTGGCTTCTTTGATTTGGTTTTCAATTTTTTCTTGGATCTCATTGAGCTTCCTTACAATCCATTATTGGAATTCTTTATCTGTCATTTCAGTATTTTCATTTTGGTTGGGATCCATTGTAAGAGAACTGGTGCTTTCGTTAGAGGGGTTCCTTTCACTCTGATTTTTTTTATACATCTGGTGTTCCTGTGCTCATTCCTTCTCATCTGGGGTAGGTATCACTTCTTGTTTATTGGATTTTCTTTAATTTAGATGGGACTTTCCCCCCTTATTTTCAAAGGTATACCTGTGGTATATTTTAGGTAAGGATCTTTGGCTTTGCTTGTAGTACTTTGATGGGAGTCTATGTTCTAGATGGATACTTTGGTTATAGATGTCCTTAGTGTAGTGGTTTTCTCAACTGCTAGTTATTTGTAGGCTGTAGCAGTGGTATGTTATGTACATAGGCAGATTCCCTTTCTCTTGTTGAAAAGGGAGTTGGAGGTCTTTGAAATTTTCTCTTTCCACAGCCCTGTGAGCAGGGCTAGGTTGGAGAAACTTATGTTCCCATTCCACAAAGGTGAGCATAAGAGCTATTTCAGAAGAGGTCAATGGTCAGTGCCCAGGCTACCTGAGAAAATAATAGCTAGTATCCAAGTGTATGACTATGGTACATTCATATAATATGAATGTAGCGATTGATAAGAAATGATTTTTTTTTAAATATCATATGGGTAATGTGCTGATGTCATACCAAGGTTGGAGAGAAGCACATCTCAGGCATGGGAGTGAACACTCAAATCATTATTCTTATGATTATTCTTATGAACTACAAAAGGTCCCCAGAATTATTTTTAATACATGTTAGGGAAGGGGAGAAGAAATTTTTTGACAGTTATTTATAATGTCACATGATGATTTATTTTTTGTGTAACCTTAACTAGATTATGGTATTCAGTTATTCAAACACTAATTTATAGGTAGATGCTGCTGAGAACATATTTGTAGATTTAATCAGTTGACTTTAAGTAAGCATATTCTCCTCCATAATGAGGGTGGGTCTCATTCAGTTAGTTGAAGGCCTTAAGAGCAAAACTGAGGAGAATTCCTTAGAGAAGAAAGAATTCTTCCTCGAGACTACATCAACTCCTACTGGCCAGTCCTATAGATTTCAAATATTCTATCTTCACAATCATATGAATCAATTTCTTAAACTTAATCTCCTACTTTCTCTTTCTCTCTTCTTTCCTCCCCCCCATCTATATCTATCTATCCATTCATCCACATTCTATTGATTTTATTTCCCTGAAGAACACTCATATGGTATGTTATTGTATGTTCTAAAAAAACTGCTCATATTATGATTATATATATATACACAATGGCTACCTCTGATAAAACACTTGAGAGAGTGGTAACAGACTTGTATAAACTTGTAACTTGAATTTTAATTCTTAGCAGGGCAGCATCAAGTGAGAATGACTTAAAGATGTAAACCCCAGGCTCCACTCCAGACCTGTGCAACCAGAAGGTGCATTTTGACAGGATTCAGCCTTTAGGAAGCATGCACAAGGGAACAGGGCCTGGGAGATATGAGTTCACAGGAAAAGTGGCAACTTCTTCACCCTGGACCTACATATATTGGCCAGACTTTTCTCTCCTCCCTCACTTGCCAGGTCTAAGATACACCACCATTCCCCAGCCACTGCCCCTTCTTTCTCTCAATCCATTTCTGACATGGTGTCTATTGGTGGGCTTTCTTTTCTCTTCAAACTATTCTCTTTCACCCTTTTGGGAGTAAATCTTAGTAGTCAAAGTTAATTTCTCCTTTCTTCCTGGAACTCCTGCCCCCATCCTGATGGCTCCCTCTATGTAGTACTCAGGAGCTTCAGGACAGCTGGGATGTACAGAGCAGACATGCCTGCTGGCAACATTGGTTTTCCTCATCAATTGCAGGTTGGGGCTGGCTGCCAAGCAGAAGGGATAGAGTATTTTTGGTGTTTGTTTTTGAATTTAATTTTCTTTTTGTTTGCTCATATTGTGTTTTAGGCAGAATTTTTTTTTTAATTGAAAGTTTTATTTAATGAACAAATTTATCTCTTGATGCTCAGAAGATTTTGAACATTTTTAACCTTAAGAGATTTTGAAAATAGCATAATTGGTTGCAGGGATCAGTGCAAAATGATGAATCAGTCTTCAAATTATCCAGCAGGGGCCTACCTGGTCTAGAGAAATGCTGTAAACTGAATAGAAAGAGAGTAAAGAAATAGAGAAAGATGTCCTTGGGAAAAATTCAGCACAGATAAAACCTAAAAACTATGCTTGCTCATGGTGTGGTTAAGCTATGGCCCTTGTAATGTTTCTGAAGGATAAATGAGCCTGAAGCCCACTGCAACTCACTATGACCTTGAAGTCCGTCTTCTAATGACTCTTAAAGGTATTCAAACAACTGGGCCTCTGAATGGATTCTTTAAGTAGCTATGTGGCTTAGAAAAAGAATTCCACTTTTGTAGCAGCCATTGCTGTCACTGAGCTCTCCCTCTGATGCTCAGGCACATTGCTCTGTGCATCACCTCTTCTGTCCATGTAACCCGCCTCAGCATCAAAGGCCTTCCTGTCTCCACTTGCTGATGCATTTCCTAAACACTTCAGGCTTAGAGGCCAATCAAATCCCATCTGTCCAGCATAATCCAGCACCACTGACTTAGCTCTGCTAGGCATTTCCTACTTCAGAGTTGATGGGAGTCTGCTAATGCCAATTTTAAATATTATTTGTCTGATCCTGTTCAAACCCATAAACCCAAAAGGCTAGGTCCAAGCCTGGACTTGGGTATACTGTCACACCAACAAAAAAGTATGTTTATATTATTTATAAAGAAGATTATTGGAATGTTATTGCCCAGTTGGTACACAATAACAACTCATTGTTAGACTAGAAAGATACCATTGATATTTTAAAACACTAATTCATGAGTTATTCTAAAGCATAGAGGAACCCAGTATTTTCATATCCTCTATAATATATGTGAAGCTTTCCAATTTTGGTTTACAAATTTTATTTTTACACTAGTAAATCCTTTTTTTGAAATGCAATTTTAGGTAGCACCTCAACATTTAGAGTAGAAAAGGGAGATTGCTGTGAAAGGAGATAAGTGGGCTCAGATTACCACCTGTTAAGACTGCCTCTGATCCTATGATATACTTAGAAGTACAGTTATGCAATCTGTGGTTCCATGGAACATAATTTGCAAACCACTGATCTAGATGAAGCCAAACTATAATTGGGTGTTCTCAGTTTCCCTATTTTTTTAAGCTGCACTGCTAGATCCATATGCTCTTAAATTCACAAGTCATTAAAATTCATCAACTACAGTTACAGTTTCTTTTCTCTTGATAGTGGAAGACTCACAAACACCAAGTTCTTTTCTTTTCTTTTTTTCTTTCCAAAATCATCATTTTGGAATATATAGTATACATATGCTATGATACTACATAATTAACACAATTGAGTAGAAAGAGCATGGGGCTGTGTAGTCCATGATCTACAACCAATTTAACAGCCATCTGACCTTAAGCAAATAATTTAACCTATTTTAGTCACTTTTTAAAAAATATTCATGGTATCAGAATGATGCCTAATTTGCAGAGATGATATAAAAATTACTTAGAATAATGGCTGTCACATATAAGTACCACGTAAGGGGACAGGGGAGTTGATAAAGACTGCTTAGCAGTATGCCCAAATCCATACTGTTAGGAACTGAGTTTCTCTGATGAGGCTTTACCCTTACTAC
>NW_003854155.1:0-967 GCF_000181295.1 Otolemur garnettii
CTGTGACGCCACAGCACTCTACTGAGGGCGATAAAGTGAGACTCCGTCTCTTAAAAAAAAAAAAAGTATGTACCATAATTGGTATGTTATCATTTGTGTAGCATAATCATTTCCCTATTGATGGACACTTACATGTTATCTAGTGGTTTGCTGTGTTACATACACATAGCTTTGCACCAAACATTTTTGTACATATGATTCTCAGTTTGAGCGATTTTATTTCTTTGGTTTAAAACATCACCCCTGAGACTGGGCACCGTGGTTCATGCCTATAATTCTACCATTCTGGGAGGCTGAGGCAGGTGGATTGCTAGAGCTTACAAATTGGAGACCAGCCTAAGCAAAAAGCGAGACCCAGTTTCTACTAAAAATAGAAAAAATGAGGCAAGAGGACCCTTGAGCCCAAGAGTTGGTTGGCTGTGAGCTGTGATGCTGTGTACTCTACCCAGGTCGACAGCTTGAGACTCTGTCTCAAAAACAAACAAACAAACAAACAAACAAACCCCAAACCAATAAACATTGCCTCTGGCTAGGCGGTGGTGGGTCATATTTGTAATCCCAGCACTCTGGGAGGTTGAGATGGGACGATTGCTTGAGTTCAGAGTTGGAGACCAGCCTGAGTGAGAACAAGACCCTCATCTCTACCAAATAAAGGAAAAATTAGCTACATGTTGTGGCAGGCACCTAGAGTCCCAGCAACTTGGGAAGTTGAGGCAGGAGGATCCCTTCAACCTAGCTATGGCACTGTAGCCTGGTAACAGAGTGAGACTCTATCTCAAAAAAAAAAAAAATTGTCCTTGTACCCTAAGGATCCATGATATATTGTCTAGATATAGCAAACAGGACCTTTGCCCATTTTTCTTTGGGAAAATAAGGAAAGAATAAGGGGTTTTTTTTTTTGTTTTTTTTTTTGCTTTCTGGATTTTAAGAATTGGTTGTAGGTATTGCTATTAGAAAGAGACTGTCC
>NW_003854155.1:3151-3803 GCF_000181295.1 Otolemur garnettii
TTTTTTTTTTTGAGACAGAGTTTTACTTTGTCACCCTGGGTAGAGTGCCGTGGGGTCATAGCTCACAGCAACCTGAAACTCTTGGGCTCAAGCGGTTCTCGTGCCTCAACCTCCTCAGTACCTGGGACTACAGGTACCTGCCACAGTGCCTGTCTATTTTTAGAGACAGGTTTCACTCTGGCTCAGGCTGGTCTCGAACCTGTGAGCTCAGGCACTTTGACCTCCCAGAGTGCTAGGATACAGGCTTGAGCCACTGTGCCCAGCCAGATTTCAGATTATTTTGGACTTGGGAACATCTGCATCATGCTTACCAGTTGAGCATTCTAAATCCAAAATCTGAAATACACTAATGAGCATTTCTTTTGGCGTCATGGTGGTGCTCAAAAAGTTTTGGATTTTGATGCATCTTGGGTTTTGTGTTTTTTGGACTTGTACTTTTCTTTCTCTTTTTTCCTGTATTCAGTGTATTTCCACGTTTTCTCTTTCCTTGATTTTGTTTTCCTCTCCTTTCCAAGCAGTTTATGTATGTGTGCGTCCTGTAACAGTGCTTCAACATGTAAGAGTTGGAAGCTTTGATGTTAGCTAGGTATTGGTGAATAAACCTCTTATAGGCTTCCATGGAACATACATACTTTTAAAATAAAATATGGTT
>NW_003854156.1:0-3800 GCF_000181295.1 Otolemur garnettii
ACTAAGAGATAATGTGACTATCATAGATAATGTTTAGCTTATTTCAAATTGCTTTCAAGTGGATGGAATTATAATGCCTAATCAATCCTGCCTACTTAGCGATCTTCAGATATGCCTTTATGCACAGACTCCAAAGGAGTAATAAATTTAGGACAAAGACAGCACAGCTGCAAAGGACATATCACTGGAATGTCCTTGAGAATATAACCTCTTCAACTGAGTCTTGAAAATTTTTTTGGTGTGCTTTGTGTAGACAATTCAGTTGAATTGGTTCTGAATAAACAAACCTCAGTTGAAAACCTTTTTTTCAAGTATGCTAAGATTACATCCATGCATGGAATTGGGGAATATTAAGAGATATTATTCATGCAGTCACAGTAAGTTTCTCAGTAATATAATGTCCCCAAAGTAAAACCCTATAATGGTAATAGCCAGAACTGAGTCAAGTATCTTACTCTTACACATGTTATTGTAATATTGTCTGATACTCAGGTAACATATTTTCCTTCTTTAGGAAAAGTGACTGTATTCTTTTACTTTTGCAGCCACAGTTTAATCATCAGTACTGCATTTCTCTTTCTTCTCCAATGTAAGATACTGTCAAGGTCACTTGTGTCTAGAAATTGAACTAAAAATCCCAACAGATGTGACAGTGTAATCATATGAACAAAAGAAAACCACTTTATAGAAAGAAAGGCTAATTAAGTAATAAGTCTCCAGTGGATGTTCTCACTTTGTAAAATTAGTAGATAGTAAAATTAGAATAACTGAAAGAAAAGAAATGTGCTCTAGTTAAAAACCTCACTCTTAAAGTAGGCCCCATTGATAAGATATATGATTCATTAAGAGAACCACAGGAATAGATGGGAAGATTACACTTGTTGAGCAACTTATCTGACATATTTTTAAAAAGAAGCTTCAACTTAAGAAAATCTCTATTCATATCATTCCCCCCCAGAGACATAGTAGAATCATTTAAAATTCTCTACTTTCTTTGACACTAAGTTAAGTTTGTTTTTTTCATGTCAAACCTGACTGTACAACATAACATTAGTAATCATTTCCATAGGTTCCTAGGCAATGAACATCTGTCTCGTATTTGTTAATGATGGCCATGTTTATGTGTTACCTACAGACTGTACCTGGCATGCTGGCATCGTGATTTGGGTATTTTGATGGCTACTACCACCAGACGGAACATGTGATGTTCCGCACCAGCAGATGTCTAACAGCAGCAGATAGGTGATAACCTGGTCTGACCTACGACACTTGATATATTCAGTAATAACAACTTGGGTGAGTCTGTATTTAGAAACCTCATACATGAGGTTTTTCCTGAATGATATTCCTCAAAAATCCAAAGTGATTTAACCTAATAGAATTAATTTAGAAAACTGCACTTACTGGTGGATGTTAATTTGTCTATTTAAAAAGATTATTTTCTCCAAATGAAATGTTTTTCAAAGTATAAAAGAATTAATCCTTATGTGAAATTATTTTCTATGACTCAAATCATATCAGATAATAGAAAGTAATTTTCATTTACTGAATGCATGTTTTGTGCTAGATTTTTATATAGCATATGGCATAAAATATAAGAATTACTTCCCAAGCAGTGAAATATTGACTTCATAAATGGCTGAAATGAGAAGTAGGGTTTTCAAAGTGGGTGTTCCACATATTGTATAAAAATGGCAAATTTCCTAATGCCACTCATTTTCCAATCCCTAATTTTGAAAAAAATTTTATGAACCATGCATTTTCAAACAGGGCCTAAATAATTTTGTGGACATTTTCAAAATGAAATTTAGTATGACCACACTTATATAAGCAGCAAACACTCACAAGGACTATTGAGAGAGGAGAAAAAAATGTCCCAAACAGAACAAAGACAAAATTGAACAATGTAAGTGACAAAAACAATATAAAGTGTAAATCCCTAAAACAAAACCTGAATATATTGAAAAAGAAAATGAAAAGGAAACTTAAAATTAAAACTTGAAAGAAAAGAAGACTGGCAAAATAAAGTTAGAATTCATGGAACATAAAACCACAAATAATTGAAAGAAGAAAATTATGATGAATATAAGTAAAAAATTGTCCCACTTAACCAGCATGTATTAAGTACTCTTATGCAGCTGGTATTGATTTTGACTGAAAGAAAATCACAGATCTGACAAAAAAACAATGGACACACATTGATATGTTTAAAGCCTCCATTTCTTCCATTGCTTTATAGTCTGTTACACCACAAATGAGGAAGCATTCTACTTAGCAAAGCTTTTAAAGTATGTCATTATATTATGCACAAAATCTCTTAAACATCTTACAGAAGTGTGTTTAAGTATTTGCCACAAAACACATCCCCTCTGACAGCTCCGAGTGGCCGCACATCACCCGGGGTTGGTAACTCTCCTCTGCGCTCATTGTACTTGTCCCTGTGAACTCCTCCGTTCTTCCTTCCCAATTAATGGGACAAACTGCCCAAATAAACAAGAAAAGGAAGACCTTTAAAAGCTCTCCTCCTTCAGTAAAAGGACTTCACTGTGAATTATTGAACCTCAGAGTTGACACTTTGCTATGACTGACAGCATAGCCATCGCTCTCCCCACTTACACACCCCCTTAATGACACTCACCTCCCCGTGCTTTGAGAGTTTTCATACTTTGGCACTTAGAGTCATTTGGCCTTTGGCCTTGTGTCTTCAGGGGTTAGAGGCATTGACTTTGGAGGAGAGATTAAATTAACCATAGCTAGACTGAAGAATAACTAAAGGAAATAAAAAGACGAAAAGAGAAAGGAATGAGGAAGCACATCAGATGGTCAAATGAGGAAGTCATTAAACTAATGAAACCTTAGATTGAATAATTGGCAAAATTTCCTGAAACAAAAGGGCTCTTCAACTCTGGAGTGCTGTTGTCCTTTGAGAAAAGTGATTGAGCAGCCACGTGGGTCAAGTAACACTAGATTGTCAGCCCATGGAAAACTGAGTCGGATTAACAACACGAATCAGACCAGGAAAATTCTGTTGGTGATTAAAACTCAGCTGTGTTTGTGGGCACATCAAGTCATTGTTATTTCTTTCTCACCCTTGAAAAGTACAAAATAGTCCAAGTAACTGTACTGGCAATTGATCTTCATTGTCCTCTGGGAAGAACTTTGGTTTTCACTTTACAGAATCATCCAGACTAATGTAGGGTTTCTTCTATTTGTAGTTTCTGGCATATTGTCTGTCACTGTAAATGTGAAAAGTGTATGACTATGTTTGATAAAACTAAGATAAATGATTTTGAAAGAACCTCTAGATATTTTCTAATTTCTGATTGTAGATCTTCCTGATTTCATTGCCTGTGTTTCTTAAAGAAGGATTCAAAGAGGACTGTGGTCATTCACATATGTTTAGTGCTCATTAGATACTTAAGTTTCACTGTATCTCACCAGGCATAATGTTTTCCATGTGCCAAATTTAATGAGATACAGGGATGTTTGTTTTATGTGTACCTCCAAGCCCATTGAGGTGCCACTTTTCAAGTTCTGCACTAAACACTAAAATGCCCTTAATAAATGAGTCCAGATGGAGTGTGTATGTGTGACAGGGTTGGTTGGGTTCTTGAGATGTAGACCACAAATAGTGTTAGATCCAATCACTCCAAAAGATGCCACATGGCCTGGGGTAATTTTCCGTAGCAAAATCTAAATAACGTTATTCATTTGCTAATAGTCTAAATATCATAATTAGGACATGTTGCTGCTATAGAACTCTAATTATTGATAAAAAGAGCTTTTCATCATGACTATCT
>NW_003854157.1:0-3797 GCF_000181295.1 Otolemur garnettii
AGGGTTCCCTCCTGCTCTCTAGGGGTCTTAGAGGAGGTAACACTTCCCCTAAGCAGCCTTCTAGACACCCCCAAACTGTCATAGCCACCATCCTCGTACAGTTCTCCTCGGGACCATACCAAGGCTTTTCTGTCGGGAGTGCCTGGGAAGGGGCTAATGCTCCCGTCCGGCACCTGCTCACACTCGGTGCGCTTTATCATGGACGCCTACAGCCTGTCACACCCTGTCTTGCTAGCCCAGAAGTGCCACGAAGGGAGAGACCACGTCCGTCTCTCTGTCTCTCGCTCTGTCACTCTTATCTACCTTGGAACCCCCAAAGCATGGCACTTAGCAAGTGCTCAGAGAGCAGAGAGCTGAACCCCAATCCACACAGTTGCTGAGCAGAGGTATAGACATGCTCAGTTATAGCCAGAACTGAGCAAGCACAGAGGTGTCCTCACCCCTGGAATGGGGCTCTGCCAAGTGTCAGGTTTGCTGGGGACTCTGTGGAGAGGGTCGCTGTAGCACCCACAGCCATAGAGCTTTCAAGAAGGCACCAGTCATGAGGACAAGGCAGAAATGGAATGCCTGAGTTCAAGTCCAGTAGGAAGAGAGGCAGACCCCAAACTGCCCCAGAAGGTACTGCAGGGGAGGGGCAGGCCTGGGCCAGGACCTCAGAGGGAGCCTGGTAGAGCCCCTTCCTCAGCGCCCTGAGGACAGTCCTGTCATGTGTGCTGAGAGTGGGTAAGGACAGGGGGGAGGGAAAGGGGACTGTATGGGGAGAGAGAGAGAGAAAGAGAAAGGGTGAGGAAAAGACAGAGAAAGTGTGTGTCTTAATGATGTGGGGCTCCCCAGAGTCAGTTTGCCTGAAGACTCCTTTCCAGCAGGGATGGGGGCACCATGGGATGTAGGGAGGTGGTCTTCTGCTGCCAGGAGCCCTCTTCCCATGCAACTCTTTCCCTCCATCCTAAATGGTTACCTTGACACTGTAGATCTCGTAAGCTTGGTTTCTCCCACATGTGTTTGCTCAGTGACCTTTCAGAGATGTTGGCCTTCGTCTTCCTACTTCAAACCGCAATAGCTTTATATGTAATCTTAGCTACAGCAGTGTGTGAAGCCACATGGCACCACAGATGCTCCTACAAACAGCTTTACCAATCATGTTTGTAAACCATGCCAGGATCCTGTTACTCCCCTGCTCAAACAACTTCTGTGGCTCCCTAGGTTGAAACCCTGCTCTCTAAAGCTCTCTACGATTCAACAGTTCCTGTGTTCCAGGTCTGCCATGGATTCACCCATCTCTGGGCCCTGACATATGTTTCCACCCACTACACAAGTCCTTGTTATTCCTAATGTCCTGCCCAATCCTATGGCTTCCTTCATCTGCAAGGGCTGGGCCCAGTCAGTTCCCATCAATGACGAAGTAGTGATAGTGGAGGACAATGTCTTGGAAGAAAGGGGGCAATGTAAGAGAAGCCTCAGTTGGGAGCAGGGGCAGGGCAGCCCTTCCCATGAAGATGTGAAATGTCGGTGGCCCCACCTCCACAGCGCCTGATCTCTACAGCCTCACGTTATTCCCGCCCCACTACCAGCTTGGGATTGACATGAGCAGCTTGAGACAGGGATGGAGGAGGTGGCCAGGTACACAGGCCTGGGAGGAGCTCAGGTGGCTCAGCCTGGCATGGGACAACCTCAGGAAGCTGAGGCCCTAAGGATTTGGGGTGAGACTGAGGTTGGGAGGGGAGTTGGCTGGACAGGGAACCATGGGAAGGAAGAACATGGGGACATAGACTTCGCTCAGGTGAAAAAGAACTCACTCCTATGAAGGAGGATCAGGTCCCTGTCAGAGGAGGTGGTGCAGATAGGGCCAGGTGCTTATTTGTTGGGGAAAATAGAGATGTGGATCTAATATTAGCATTGGAAATGCATGTACTAATTCAGTCTTCCCAGGATTACTAGGAGGTTCTAATATTAGCATTAGAAATGCATGTACTAATTCAATCTTCCCAAGATTCCTACCACCCAGCAGGCAGGTGCTGCCCTGGAATCTGAACCTGGCTCCAGACTCAGTACTTAGTCACTGATCAGCCTACCAGCCCTAGGAGTCTTGGACTCATGTACTTCTATCCCCACAGTCTCCCTGACTTTCTGTGATTCCAAGATGTTATCCTAAGATTCTTGGGTCTTCTGATTTGGGGAACTTGGAGATTGTCATCCTCAACCCCCAAAGGCCATATTCTTGGTCACTCAGGGATTGTGGGTTATCCAGGCACTATGCATCCTCTTCCACTCTGGTCACTGTGCCTTTGGGCCAGCATCTGCTGCCTGGGAGAGGACACTCCACGGCCAGGAAGTAACTTGAGGGGGAAGGCATGTGTTGCCCATTCCCAGTGGGGGAGTGGGGTGGGGGCCCTATGCTGCCATGGGGGTTCAGGGTGAGACTGGATGAGGAGACATACACATAGGGGCATGCCCTGGAGTGCTCATACTTGGTGTAGAGACCTGGGCCATTTTTTGCTTTCTTGATACAAGGTTTTGCTCTATTATTGGGCAAGAGTGCAATGGCATCCTCATAGCTCCCTACAGCCTCAAATTCCTGGGCTCAAGCAATCCTCCCACCTTGGGACGACAGGTTTGAGCCACCTCGCTAGGCTCATGTCATGTTGTGATGGAGTTTCTGGGCTTCTTTGCCTGATGAGGGGAGCCACACCTTCTCCCCCTGAAGAATCTTTCTCATCCTTCTAGGCAGGTACTAGCATCTTCCAGAGCCAAGCCCAGAGCCTGGCAAACCCTTGGTGACACATAGTGGTGCAAATGCAAGGCTAATGTCTAAAAGCAGCCATCAGAGGATGGCAGGCAGTGGGGTTGGAAGTATCTGTCCTTGAACCTTCTCCTTTACAAGATTGTTGCCTAAGCTCCAGGAATCACAATCTTACATAATAGCATTCAAAGAGAGAAAGCAGAAATCACTCTCTGCTCTTTTTATCAGATAATGTCTTATGTTTTTGGCCTCCTTGGTCAGAGGCAGGAAGGTTATAATGAGCAAATAGAGAACCAGACAGTGAGTGTGCCCTGTTCCCTTCAGCCAGCCATTTTTCTTCCCTCCCTCCCTTCTTTCTTTCCTTCCTTCCTCCCCTCCCCTCCTCTCTCCCATTTTCTTCTTTTCACTCCCTTCCTCCCTTCCTTCTTTCTTTCTCTTCCCTTCCCAACAGTGCTTCACTCTATCACCCAGGATGGAGTACAATGGGATCATCAGAGCTCATGGCAGCCTCCAACTCCTGGGCTCAAGTGATCCTCCTGCCTCAGCCTCCCAAGTAGCTGGGACTATAGTAGAGATGGGGGTCTCAACTCTTGCTTAGGCTGGTCTTCAAATCCTGACCTCATGCTATCTTCCTATCTTAGTCATCTAAAACCCTATGATTATAGCTGTGAGTTACTGTGTCCAGCCAGGAACCTGTACTTTTAAATTCCTCCGGCATTGTTCTGAGTCTCAAAGACTGTGCTATGAGAAGGCACAGTGTAGGTCACTGGGTCATCCTCACGCAATCCCAGGACAATGGTGTGGCCAGTTCCATGTCCTTCTTTGGTGAGGTGATAGGACAGGGAGCCAGGATGCAGGCAATACCTGGTAAGGGCATTGTGGTTGCAGGCTGTCCATCAAAGGGCAAGAAGGACTGAGAGGGCTGTGCAGCAACATGGCCTGACCACACCTGGGTGTCCATGACACTGTCTTATCTTGTTTAAATGGCAGGTATGGCCCTGCCGCAATTCTGTAGGCCCCATGGGACAGTCATTTCTTTTTTTTTTTTTTTTTTTTT
>NW_003854158.1:0-3795 GCF_000181295.1 Otolemur garnettii
ATCATAGGCTCTACGTAGGCAGGTACCATCATTTATATTTTCTTGGTTCCCTGTAAAATTAGGGTACTTTTATAAGCAAATTCAGTATTTTTAAATTCACAAGCATTGCATCATATATTTCAGAAAGTAATGCGTTTCTGTGAAGATTATTAGAAATACCTTTTTCTCTTAGGAAGGCAGCATGGTGGACTGAAAAAATCTGTGCCTCCAAGTCAGAAGGATTTGGGGCTAAGAGTTTGTCTTTTTTTTTTTTTTTTTCTTGAGACAGGATCTCACTCTGTTGCTTAGGCTAAAGTGCAGTGGTATCATGATCGATCACTTCAGCCTCCAATATCTGGGCTCAAGTGATCCTCCCACCTTTGCCTCCCAAAGTGCTAAGATCATATGTGTGAGCCACTGTGCCTAGCCCAGAGTCAGTCTGAAGTGTACAATCTCAAGTTATTGCTCTCGCTAGTCTGTTTCCTCTTCTTTCAAGTGGGGATAATACTTACCCTGTTGGGTGGTTGTGAAGACTAGTAATTATGTTGATAAAGTGATCTCCTCAATAATGGTCCAACTGGGTGTCTGTCCTCCATGAGGTTCAGTGAGGTCAGGAAATGGGCTTTACAGAACTGGAAATCCCCAGTGTAGTACAGTATCTAACACACATTAGGAACTTGGTAACTGTTTATCAATCAAAGGCCATATAAATGTCAATACCACTAACCTGATAATTAGTGGATCTATACCCTTTAACTTACATATATTTTGTCTTTATAAATAGACTCTGGGAAAATACTTTTCTTCATCTTTCTCTTGAGAAGCCCCCTGTCACCTCTCCTGGCTTACAGCAACTACATATTTCCAGGTTTGATTTAAAATAAGTGCTAGAATGACACTTTAAGTTATCATCCTGTTTTTCCTTTCTAGAACTAAAATCTCACAGCCATGATATTTTGTTATTGTACTAGAAGAGAGTCTTACTTCAGTTTAAATCTAGTTAGCCTCAAGTCCTACAAAAATGTAAGTCCTTCTCATCAATATCAAATCACAGCTCCCTTCTCTGAGCAGAGCTGACTGGCGTTTGCTCCTAACACATTTCAGAGTTGAGGCTTCACTCTTGGAAGAGCTTCTGAGTAGATACTGCTACTGAGAGACTGCAGTATTGGGAAGTCAGCAGAAGAGGAACTAGATCCCTCTGTGACAGTTTCTCAGGTAAAAAGAAAAGAGCTTCAAAGAAATAAGTATTGTACTAATGTTTCTTATTCCCCTTATAATTGACAATAAGGTTTTTTTCTTTTTGGAGACAGAGTCTCACTATGTCACCTTCGGTAGAGTATAGCAACCTCGAACTCTTGGGCTTAAATGATTCTCTTGCCTCATCCTCCCTAGGCTGGGTCTACAGGTGCTCCCCACAACGCCTCGCTAATTTTCTTTTGTGGCAGTTGTCATTGTTGTTTAGCTGGCCCAGGCTGGGTTAGAACCCGCCAGATTTGGTGTATGTGGCTGGAACCATAACCACTGTGCTACGCACACCAAACCTGATGAGTTCTAAACAGGAAAAGTATTGACTTAGTATTGACTCTACTCCTATTTATGTGACACAAGCACAATTACCTGACCTCTGGGAGCCTCAGCTTCCTTAAGTGGAATTTACACAGGGAAGATGAAAGTTGAAATAGGCAATGTGTATAAAGTGCCTATCAGTGTTCGACTAATATTATGAATAAGAATAAATCAGAGTTCCCATGAACCATTATTTCTAGGAAAAAATTGAGGGGAAAAAATCACTTTAAAATATCTTTCCAATGTTTTTCTTTTTTTAATTTAAAAACAGAACCTTTTCTGGACAGAATTCTATTTTCAAATACCAGATGGATGATACATTGCGCATTTATCAAGAAGATTAAAGGAAATGCCCTTGGTTGCAAACTTACTTGGAAAAGCTCTCAATGTTACCCAAATCACATAACAAATTTTAGTGTCATTAAGGTCTCTAAGATCACGAAAGGTGAGAAACTAATTCATTTCAGTCATGATTAGACACTTATTTGGGGCAATAAACAGTTTATCTTGGCATCAAGGTCTATACTGATTCACCAGCACAGAAGTCGTAGTAACAAGATCTTCAATTCTGCAACTTTCAAACAAGCAGACAAACGCCATTGTGCGGCCCAGGACTCCTGACGTCCAGACTTTAGTCTTACTTTCCCAGATCCACAAGGCCTTTGCTCATTTAAACGTATTTTGTTTTTAACTCAGTGCAGTCAAAGTAATTTACCATCCAGCAGTCCTGGTTAAAAAGCTCTTTCCTAGGTATGTGGGAAATGGGAAGAGGAAAGGGTTTATGCAGGGATTCTATTTTTTGAGTTCTTCTTTGTTCCTTTTAGCACTTGTGATCGACAAAGGCTAGAACGAGGGGGTTCAGGGGCAAAGGGCGCTCAGCAGACCTCTGCAGCCCCTCCAGGTATCCAGGCGTGGGAACCTCGGGAGTTCCCAACGCGCTCCCTTCCCCCACGTCCGCAAGCCAGTCCACTCGTGCTGTCTGAGAGGCGCCTGGGAAGCCGCAAATTAGGGACCTGGAGTCAGGGATTGGTTATTGTCCGGGCTGTCTACCCTAGATCTAGCCTCCCGCCCAGCAACCTAGAACTCCTGCGGACGAGTACTATACGGCCCCCCTGCCAGACCCAGCGGCTCGGCCGCAGATTAGGCCCCTCTGATTCCCGCCCCGCCTCCCCATCCAGACCTGGGGCGTCGCTGCACATTTCCATTGATTTTCAGCTCTGTCGATCAGGCCACTGCTCGCCTCCCCCAAACAGCCGGTGGAGCCGGCACCTGCTGAGGAGAAGGCGGGGCTTCTAGCAGGGGGCGGAGCGAGGGCGGGGCCTCGACGGAGGTTGGCGCTGATGAGACTTCGGGCTATGGATCTGGACCAGAGCGCTCCTTCCTCGCTACAGCAGCTAAGGCTGCTGCACCTGGTCAGGTAAAAGGTCTTGTTTGTCCTGCTGGCCATCTGCACCGCCTCTTCTTCCCAACCTAGGGCTGCTCGCCCCGCCTCTCTCTGGCATCAGTGTTCTCAGAATGAGGCATCGATCTATTTGCCAAGCTACTTTATCTTCTTCTGACGCGATTCCTCCAACTCCGGAGGGTGTTTGGGTGGGCCCTCGGGTCACTCCTGCGCTCCTCACTACAAAATTGTCCTTAACTCTCAGGTCCCAGCCCTCTTGACCTGCCAATGCAGTCTCATTCCCAGCTTGGCACAGGAACGGTGGAAGGGTGGAAGGGCGGGGGAGGGAAGGATGCAGCGCTTTATTTTGAAGCTGGATGTGCTTAGCTCAGGGAGGGGGCGCAACACGGTGAGGGTGGGATTGGGAAGGGAAGCGCTTCATGATTATGACTGGCAATGACTGGAAGGATATCCATTGCTGCTCTGTGCTTGTATTTATAGGTGACATCACCATCACCGTTTTCTTCTTTCATATCACCCCCACCATCACATCATCACTCCACTGGGACCACCACCATCACATCTCTCTTCCTTCATTAGAGCTCTTCAAGATCTGTTAAAGCACATTCTGTTCAGTCATGTAAGTGCCTACTGCTCTCCCCCACCCCCACTCCCAAGTGGCAAGCAGTGTTTCTGCACCCTGAGGTCAAAACCAAGCCCTCTTTTAACTCAAGGACAAGTAGCTGGGAGCTGAGTTGGGAGGGGGGTCCTTATCTTCACTGCAGTTGAGGTTGCCAAAGAAACCCATTTATTGTAATCATCCACATTTCTACATGCTGACTCCTAGAGATCTGAAGTTGGCTGTCACA
>NW_003854159.1:0-3791 GCF_000181295.1 Otolemur garnettii
TCCAAATACAGTTGTGTAGGGATGGAAAGATTGCTTCTCTTTCAAAAGGTACCAAATGACAGAGACCATTAAACTGATGTGCGTTCCACATCAGTTTACCACTGCGTTCCACATCAGGGTAGTGGGAAAGATTGTAGGTGGAACAAAGTATCACTAAGATTGAGATCTAAACTACTACATCATCATAGCATTTCACCCAGCAAACTATCCAAGTTATTTAAAAATGAAAGTTAATGACATATATTCCAAGCCAGGACAAATGTATTTATTAAGTTTTTTCTGCCTAACATTCAGGTTAGGAGTGAATTCAGAATGGATAACTGGCGTATTCAAAGGAATGTGCACATTTTACATGCATAAGGACAATTTAAAGGTGTAATTTTCATTTTGCATCTCTGTTTTAAATCTAATGTGACTATTCTGGCTACCTATTGTACTACGACAAACTAAATAGCTTAAAACAAAAAAAAATTTATTTGTGAAGAGCGCTGTGCTGGGTAGTCCTCCTTTGAAGTCTCTTAGATGGTCGAGATGGTTGCCGTTAGGTTACAACGAGGGGTGTAGTCTCATCAGGCTCCGCTGGGCTGCCCAACAGGGATGGTTCTCACCATGTCTGGCAGTGGAAGCTGGTAGTTGACTGAGAGCTCAGCTGGGGTTTTGACCAGAGCACCAACTTAGGGTGTCATATGGCCAGGTTAGTCCTATGTCTTTACATGGTAGCTGGCTTCTCAGAAGGAACACCCATCTCAAGGTGAATGTTCTCTTAAGGTTTCTTATGACGTGCCAAGCATCAGTCTTTCATATTCTGCAAATGGAAAGTAAATTACAGAGACAGCTTAGATTGAAGGGGAAGGAGTTTATCACGTATTTATTGGAAGATTTTTTGGGGGATTCATTGGGAGCCTTATTGGGGAACCAACAATCATAGTGATGCACAAAAGTGAACTCCATGAAAAACCTGGGAAGAGAGATCTCTCTGAAGTGTGAGGCTAAGTGATCCACATAAGATTCAGAGAGCTTCCCAAACATAATTGGCAACTGATGGAAAAAAATTTTTGGCTTATAAACAACAGAAATTAATTTTTCATGGTTCTGGGGACTGAGAAGTCCGAGATGAAGGTGCTTGCAGGTTTGATACTGGTGAAGTTCCATATCGTGGTGCACCCATCTTCTCACTGTGTCCTCATAGGGTAGAAACAGCACTGGAGCTCTCTGGGACACAATCCCACTGATGAGGGTTCCTAGCACCTTCCAAAGTCCCCACCCCCAGATACCACAGACTGAAGGGAAGGATAAGGTTTCAGGATACGATTTTGTTTCCTGTACTTGTACATATTGTGCAGTAGTGGGGTCTGGGCTTTGGTGTACCAGCTCCCATGTAATATACTTTGTACCTCATGGTAATTTTTCATACCTCGCCCTCTCCCACCCTCCTCTCTTGTGAGTCGCCAGTGTCCTTTATACCATGGATGCCCCTGTGCGGTCCCAGTTCAGTTCCCACTCATAACCGAGAACATGCAGCATTTATCTTTTTGCCCCTGAGTTACTTCATTTAGTGTAATGGTCTCTGGTTCCATCCAAGTTGCTGAGAAAGACATTATTTTATTCTTTCTTCTTGCTCAGTAATACTCCACGGGATTTATATACCACGATTTTGATTCCTTACCTTTGTAATGTCATTTGTGCTGCAGTAAACATGTAAATGCAGGTATCTTCTTGATGAAATGATTTCTTTCCTCCTGGTAGACACCAAGAGGTGGCATTGCAGGAATGGTGGATTTATTTTTAGTTCAAGAGAAATCTCCATACTGATGTCTACAGAGGCTGTACCAATTTGCATTCCCACCAACAGTAAGTGTGCCCTTTGGTGATAGACACCAATGTCTATTGTGTTTTGACTTTTTAGTAATGGCCATTCTAAAGGAAGAAAGATTATATCTCATTGTGGTTTTTATTTTCATTCCCCTCATGACTAGTGATGTTGAACACTTTTCAATATATTTATTTCGGCCATTTGTGTATCTTCTTTTGAAAAATGTCTGTTCCTCTCATTTCCCTACTTTTTAATGGGGTTGTTTTTTTCTTGCTGGGTTGCTTGAGTTCCTTGCAGATTATTATTAGTCCTTTGTTAGACACATAGTTTGTGAATATTTTTATCCCATTCTATAGGTTGTCTATTTACTTTTTAAATTATTTCTTTTGCTGTGCAGAATCTTTTTAGTTAATAATTAAATTCCATTTGTCTATTTTTTTTTTATTGTATTTGCTTTTGGAATCTAAGACGTAAATTCTTTGCCTAAGCCTATTCCAGAAGAGTTTTTCCTAGGTTTTATTCTAGAATTTTTGTTGATTGAGGTCTTACATTGAAGTCTTTAGTCCATCTTGAGAACATTTTTGCAGATGGTGAAAGATAGGGATACGGTCTCACGCTTCCACATGTGGCTGTCCAAGTTTACCAGCACCATCTATTGAGTGTGTGTGTGTGTGTTTCTACTTTTGCAGCCATTTAGCTTTATTTCTGAGTTCTCTATCCTGTTCCATTGACCCATGTGTCTTTTGTCTGCCATTACTATGCTGTTTGGGTTACTATAGCCAGGCAGTATAATTTGAAGTCCAATAATGTGATACCTCTAGCTTTGTTCTTTTTTCTAAGGATTGCTTTAGCTATTTAGGCTCTTTTTTGGTTCCATAACAATTTTAGAATTGTGTTTTCTAATTCTTTGAAAAATGACATTGTTATTTTGATAGGAACTACACTGAATCTTTGGGCAGTAGGGTCATTTTGACAACATTAATTCTTCCAACCCACAAGCAAGGGATGTTTTTCCACTTGTTTGTGTCAGCTATGATTTCTTGCATCAGCAATTTATAATTTTCCTTGTAGGAATCCTTTACCTTCTTGGTTAAATTTATTCCTAGGTATTTCATTCTATTTTTAGCTTTTACTCCTTTTATAAAGTGGAATCACATTCTTATTTGGCTCTCAGCCTGGTCATTGTTGGTGTATAGGTATGCTATTGATTTTTGTACATTGATTTTATAACCTTAGACTTTGCTGAATTCATTTATCAAATCTAAGAGTCTTAGAGGAGTCCTTAGGGTTTTACGGATTAAGGCTGTATCATCAGCAGAGAGGTAATTTGACTTCCTCTTTTCCAATTTGGACGCCCTTTATTTCTTTCTCTTCCAATTGTTCTGTCAAGGACTAGACGTGGTGACAGTGGTCATTCTTGTCTTGTTCACTCTGAGGTAATGCCTTCAACTGTTCCCCATTCAGGATGATGTTGGTTTGTCATATTTGACGTTTATTATTTCAAGGTTATGTCCCTTCTATGCTGAGTTTTTTGAGGATTTTTATCATGATGGTATGCTGGATTACATCAAATGCTCCTATCAAGAAGATGATATAGTTTTGCTTTTAATTCAGTTTATATGGTGAATCACATTTGTTGATGTGTGTGAGTCAAACACCCTTGTATCCCTGGGAAAAGACCACTTGATGGTGGTAAGTTGCCTGGGCTGTCAGATTCAGTTTTCCAGCATTTTGTTGAGGGTTTTGCATCTGCATTCATCACAGATATTGGTTTGTAGTTTTCCTTTTTTTGTTGTTGCTTTAATTCCTGGCCTTGATCTCAGAGTCATAGTGGCTTCATGGAATGAGTTAGGGGGGATTCCTTCCTTGTTGATCTCTTGGAACAGTTTAGTAGGATTGACACAAGCTCTTCCTGGTACATCCAACAGAATTTGGCTATGAGTCCTCTGCTCCTGAGCTTCTTTTGGTGGGGGGGGGG
>NW_003854160.1:0-3791 GCF_000181295.1 Otolemur garnettii
AAATGTCTTAACACAATAACTAAGAAAATGACATGAAGGCTATGTTAACCAGTTTGATGAAAATATTTCAAATTGTATATAAAACAGCACACTGTACCCCATGACAGTATTAATGTACACAGCTATGATTTAATAAAAACAAACAAACAAACAAACAAACAAAACCCCAAATATCCTGATGAGGCAAATCCAGAGAAACAGAAAGCACATCAGTGTTTCCCAGGGGCTGAGGGAACAGAGGAATGAGACGTGATTGGTTAGGAAGTATAGTGATTAGTTTTGGGTGATGGAAACATTTTAGAGCTAGAGGTAGCAGTTGTACACTTTATGAATATCTTGGGGTCTACTGAAATGCACGTTTTAAAATAGTTCATTTTATATAATTTGAATTATGCCTTTATAAAACAAATTGCACTTATATGTCAAATAATATTAATTTGTATTCTTCAACATTAAATACATTGTTTTATTTGAAGCTCTTTCTGTTTTGTTAATGTCTTCATCATATTTATTTTGCTGCTCATAATTTCTGTTACAATGAAAATATATATTTACAGATTTATGAATATCTATTTAATCTTTTAATTTATTTATGAGAGTAACATTGAGATACAAGTGTGGTCACTGGGCTCTAGTGAGATGAGAGAGGAATGAGGCAGGGAAGAGGCAGAGCAGGGTCATTGGGGCGGACCCAGGTGCTTACCTGTGCCTGTAGAGAAATTGAAGGTCAACGGCCCATCGGGCAGGTTCTTGCTCAGTTCTCTCAGGGCATCCTCCAGGCCAACCAGCAGGTGAGTGGCCACACAGTGCTGCTGTGAGCGGGGCAGGGTCTCCAGATCTCCAGGGGTCTCCAGCAGCTCATCCACCAGCTGTATGAGGTCCTGGAGGTATGGGGACATGGAGCTAGTGAGGCGCAGGCCCGAGGGGTGGCACGATGACCTTGACCACTCAGGCTCTGAGAACAGACTCCAGAGATGGCCTATTTGGGGGGCAAAGGTGGCACTGGATGAGATTCTCTGGGGAATCCTTGCCCTGGAAAATAGCCCCTTAGAAATCAGTCTTCCTTTGACATATCAATAATGACATAATCTTGATGCGCAGGAGCAGCAGGAGGAAAGATGGTAATAGCCTAACAGTGTGTACAACAACCAGTGTCCAATCTTCCACTAGCCCTGGGAAAGGCAGGATTCTGACCTAGGAGCCTGATGTGTTGGGGGCTGTCTCCTTCAAGACCCAAAGCACTGCCATTCTCTGTGGAAGGCTTTTACAAACTGCCCTTACCTTGATGGTGTCATTGGCTGAGTCAGACTTGAAGTCTCTGCCCAGATCCTGAATTTTCTCAAAGAAGGCAGAGAGACTCTTGGGAGAGGAAAGAAGAGAGGGTTAGGCCTTCTCTAGGGTGGCTGGAAAGCTCAGAATAAATTCTGGTGCTGTGTGGAGGCATTTCCTGCCCCTGGTCCCTGCTGGGGCCACTCACCTGGCTGTTGACACTTGGGGGCAGGGTCCAGTGGGTGAAGGGCATCTCTGCAGGGAACAGGACAGTGGCATGTTAGGTATGTGACTGTCTGAGTGTGTTGGGAGGGGGGAAGTTGTGGGGTCAGAACACACCTTCACAGACAGGGCTCTTTTGGGTGTTTGGGACTCTCGCTTTCGGCTTCCAGCCCGGGCGGCAGCGGCATGTGTATGAACCCATCGTGTTGACGCAGACAGCAGACTCGTGGCATGGATGCTGCCCAGAGCTGCACTCATCCATGTCTGGGGGGCCAAACAAGGGGGTTAGGCCTTGTCCCAGCCCAGAGGGGTGGCCCCTCTCTTGTATAAGCCCCCATTGCACTCTTCTCAGTGATAATGACCCCCTTGGAGAGGCAGAAGCTGGGTTGTGGCAGGTGTGGAGAGGCCTGAGCACAGCAGGTGGGCCCTGTCCAGATGTGCAGCTGTGAAAATACTGAGAGGCCTTTCTCCCAGTTAGGAATCAGCTACTGCCTGGGGCCCCCGAACTTCCTCCTCAGTGCCCAGCTCCTTCCCTGGGACCACCAGGTCCTTTCACATCCAGTCTCCAAAGAATAAAAGCCCAGGCACAGCATGCTGCCTCCAGTGTTCCTTCTGCTTGGTTTGTGGGGGGGCCGCTGAGTGTGCGATTGGATGTTTGGCTGTGAGTCTCTGGCAGTGTTGGGGTCTGGACTACAGACCTTCACAGATGGTGTTGTTTGGGCTGTCAGGAGACCTGGGAATCGGCTTCCAGCCCAGGCAGCAGCGGCACTCATAGGTGCCTACTTTGTTGAGACAGTGGGTGGAGTTGTGGCAAGGGTTTTGTCCAGAGGTGAATTCATTCACGTCTGAGGACAAAGCCAGAAGGTCAAACCCTGCCCCTGACCGGCTCAGGTCTCCCCTCCCTGCACTGCACCTATAGTTTCCCAGGCCAATGGCCTTATTAAATGGGCTGCCACTTGGTGGCCTTCAACTCACCAGCAGGGACCTTTGTATCTAGTTTTTAGGAAGAGAAACTATGAGGGAAGCTGAGTCGCAGGGTCTGTACTTCCTGACCAAGCACTCTCGCCTGTGCCCTTCCTACGCATGGCTGTGGTTCCCCTTCTCAGAACTAGAAGTGATGCCTTTTCCCACTTGAATGTGACAGATGAGGAAGAGATGAGGTCTGGGGGCTCCACAAAGAATTCCAGACCCAGAGGGCCCACCACCTCCCTGTCCTGTGTCAGGACCTTCCTGGGAAGGGACTCCTTAGGCACGGTAGGCCGTTGACCTTGTGGCAAACTGGGTCTTCTACCTACTTCTCAGCTCTAGCCTCACAGTGCTCCCTGGGGCCTCTAACTGTGCACAGCTTCAAGTCTTCTGCTTTGAGCACAAAGCCAGGTGGGCACTGGCAGATGTAGCTGCCTGAAGGGTTAAAGCAGATGCCATGGCTTTTACAGATTCTGGGGCTCTACTGACATTGTCTTCATGCAGCTGGGAGCAGCCCAGGTCCTCACCAACTGTTCTCCTGGCTGGAGAGAAGGCATCCCAGTCTCCTGTGTCCTAGGATTCGAAGGAAAATCCTGGGAACTGGCTAAAGGGCAAAGGTTACATTCCAGAGCAGGACCCTGTCTTGGTTCTTAGTGGCATTTTTTGGGAAGATTCCCCCAGGTGGCAGTTTGCTGGCCAAGTTCTCCTGGGAATCCTTAGAAAGAATTCAGTGGCCTTTGCAAGGCAGCTCTCTTCTATCCACACTGAGAGCCCAGCTCCAGGGGGATGGCCTGAACTGGACCCTGAGCCAGGCCCCCTGGGATGAGGTCTAAGAGCTCTGTTGATCTCTACCTGCAGGGAGGCCAGAAGGGACAGGGCTGGAACCAGGATCCCAAGCTCTTTTCTTTTATGGAAGCTTAGGTCAGTTGACCCTCCTCAGACTCTCCTTGATCCTTGGCCCTGGCTCAGCTTTCTTTCTTTCTTTCTTTCTTTCTTTCTTTCTTTCTTTCTTTCTTTCTTTCTTTCTTTGAGACAAGTGTCTCATTATGTTGCTCTGGGTAGAATGCTATGGCATCACAGCTCACAGCAACCTCAAACTCATGGGCTTAAGTGACTCTCTTGCCTCAGCCTCCCATGTAGCAGGGACTGCAGGCAGCTGTCACAATGCCAGACTATTTTTTTTGTGATTGTTGTTATTGTTGCTTAGCAGGCCCTGGCCAGGTTTGAACCCACTAGCCCTGGTGCATGTGGCGGGCGCCCTAACCACTGAGCTATGGGTGCCAAGCCAGGCTCAGCCTTCTTATCTCCTGCCTTTCCTTACTTTTATTTGTACT
>NW_003854161.1:0-3414 GCF_000181295.1 Otolemur garnettii
GGTATGTGCAGGAGGCAGCTGGCTGGGGAGACTGGGGGGCAGGCAAGGAGTCAGAGGGGAGGCCAGGCAACCTTCTGTGACCTCAGCAACGCTTATGTGACATCATTCCTGGCCTTAGCTTCAGCCCCTGCCTTGGGAGGACGGCTTAGGGTCTCCCTACCTGGCCTAGTGAACTGAAGCAGCTGCCAAGCTTCTGACCTTTCCAGATGACCAAACTCCTTTAATCCCCCCTCCCTAACTTAGCCCACCTAAAACAATGTCAATGGTATTGACCGTGCTTTGAAATTCTTTCAAAAAAATACTTAATTCATGATCTTTAAAAATTTTTGAGGCACACCAGTTGAAAATCACTGCTCTAGGGGGAATCAGGGCCTGATGGTGGCAGCCAGGCTCAGTGACAGTGTGAAGGCCATTCCCAGGCCATGCCCTCCACCACGCTCCCATCACCCAGCCATGCCCATCCACAAAGTGCTTTTGTCCCATAAACAAAGTGGTGCTTAGGTTGAGTCATTTTAAAACTGTAAATAAATTCCATCTACCATTGCTTCACTTGAGCCATGATAGCTGTAAATCACTGTTTTCACATAGACATTAATTTAAGGTATTATAATGAAAAAAATGTCATTTATGTTACACTCATAAGGTCTAGCGTCACAAGGAGTGTGAGCCATAGGCACATACATATGGGAGGAGGAGAAGGAATTGAGTGGGATTTCAGGAAGGAGGTGGTGCTCAGTGCTCATGGTCTCCCCACTCAGTGTTGGCAACCAGCCACTGTTCACGCATTTCATCTGTGAGAAATGAGCTTGGGAGGTTGAACAAGTTGCTCCAAGATACTCAGAGGAAAAAGGGATCACTCAGGTAGTGCACAGCCTGGACTCGGCTTCTACCCCTTGCCACCAGCTCTGCAGGCTGGAAACACCACGGAAGGACATGTGCTGTCGAGACTGAGCCATAAAATTATCCCTTCAGTCACCAGTATGGATTGCCCTTTAGATTCTGTTCTGAAAATTGATTCAGGCCGGGCATGGTGGCTCATGCTGGTAATCCTAGCACACTGGGAGGCAGAGGCAGATGGATGGCCTGAGCTCGATTCAAGACCAGCCTAAGCCAGAGCAAGACCCCCGTCGCTAAAAATAGCCAGGTGTTGTGGTAGGTGCCTCTAGGCCCAGCTACTCCAGAGGCTGAGGCAAGAGACTTGCTTGATCCCAGGAGTTTGAGGTTGTTGTGAGCTGTGATGCCATGGCACTCTACTGAGGGTGACATAGTGAGACTCTGTCTCAAAATCAATCAATCAATACATAAATATTTTTAAAAGTCTATTAAGATAGCTCAAAGAATCCTGGGGGTAGATCCTGGGGTAGATAGTAAAGAATAAGAAAATTCAAACTGTCTTGGGGAGGTCCCTCTGGCAAAGACCCATGGCCACTGTTGCTGGGCATGGCAGTCAGAATCTCTGTCACCTGTGCCCTGATTGCCAGATGCCTCTGCTGCCACTTTGAGCATAAAGCTCCACATAGGACACTTACTTCCTCTTGTGACTTTCTTCTGAGCCCAGGTGCCCCACAGGGGAAGATCTTAGATCACATGAATGTGCCTGGTGTCAGCTGCAAGGAAAGCTGAGAAATCGAACTTACGGTGTCTACTTGAGTGAGGTTTACTTATAATGTAGTGAAATAACTTAGGGGACCCTGAAAAATAGACTCAGACCCCCACTTAGGTTAATTAATTGGTAATTTATTTTACCTGCTGCAGGGGCTGCTGCTCCGAGAGACAGTCAGCCCCCGGTGAGAGTGTGAGTTACCTTTTATAGGCTTTGTGTAAGCATATTACAGAAGTGAAAGGTGGCTGGTTAAGGGGGGTTACAACTCAGTAGTCATAGATACAGCAGTGGAACAATAATTAATACAGTTTCAGTTGACAGTGGATACATTTTATATCACAATGGTTATAGTTATACAACAGTAATTAATCAAGTCTCAGTGAGTTTTTTTTACCATTGTTCATCTACTAAGAACTTGGGGGTTTTGTGAAACTTAGGACTTTTTTCCTTGTACTTGAAGCTTGTTCTTGGCAATCCTAGGGGGAATAAGTGGGCCTGGGAACGTGGCTGGGAAGGAAGGACTTACCTTGTTCCTGGAGTCAACTCTGGGGGCAAAAGGGAAGAGGAGGGAAATGAGCTAGAAAGGGCAAGGGGAACAGGTATGGACAGGGGAAAAAGGGCTGGGTTACAACAGTAGGAAATTAAAAATTTGGAGGGGGTGTTCAAAAGATGCCTGACTCAGTGGAGGAGCAAGATGGCGGCTGACTAACAGCTTCCTTGCAACTGGGCACGGTGAGTCTGGGGATAGAATACTCCAAGCATCTCTGGCTGGTGGGATCTGCCCAAAAACATCCCATTGGGGACACAGGGAGTCAGCATGAGACTTCTAGACCCCACAAGGAGGACAAAAGCAGTGGAGAACTGGCCAGTGTTTGCGTGTGTTCCTTTGGTCTAATCCCACTGACAGCTGTAAGTAGAGCAGCAGTGAGATTGCAAACTAGAAAGGCCTTACCTGTGAGCTGTTTGGGTATTTTTTTTAGATTTGGCACTCAGTTGAACTACCTTGGGAGAACCTGGGTAAGAAAGTGAAGGACTTTACCCCTTGGCTAGGGCCCCATACTGAGGGGCTGAGCTGGAAGGAGCTAATAGTGTTCTGCTGTGGGCCGCTGGGAGCCATTGTGGGAGAACTGCCCCAGCAAGCCCCGCCCTCAGGATCACAGAGCAAGGATCAGGTGGGAGCCAGTAATCTAGTGACTGAGCAACCTAAAGACGGGGACTGAGAGGCCTTGCAGCCTTGGCCCTCAGGGGCAGAGTTTGAGATGTGTTTAGGCACACTGGGTAAGTGGCTAGTCACTTCAGGAGTGATCCCAGTGACAAGTGCTATCCCTGGAAAACTTCTGCTTAGCCCAGGTTGGCAGTTTAAAGTGCCTTTTCAGCCAGCTGAGGTAATGTAAGGGCAAAGCTAACTCCATTTTGTTAAAACTCCATTTTACAGCCTGGTTGTTTTTCTTAAAGCCGCATACCAGAGGTATTGAGTAACACAGCTTCCTCCTCCTATGCCTGCCCCATGACCTTGCACAACATCTGCCCAGAGCGATAGCAAGCCCTAGACCAATCAGCCTAAAACAAGTACTGCCCAGAGCGATAAGGACCCACCTCAAACCAATCAGTATTGAACAAGTACCTCTGCACAGTTTGAGACCTTATCAGTGTACTGCAAGCCTTAGCCCTCCCTTCTTTCTTTCTGTACCCCTTAAATTCCTCCTCCATTTTAGAGTCAGTGGGCACTTGGGGTTGTTGCCACTTCCTTGCAATCATGAATTGTGTTGCTACAAACATTTGTGTGCAAGTGCCTTTTTTTTTTTTTTTTT
>NW_003854161.1:3540-3788 GCF_000181295.1 Otolemur garnettii
TGAGCTCAAGCAATCCATCTGCCTCGGCTTCCCAGAGTGCAAGGATTACAGGTGTGAGCAGGCGAGACACTGCACCTGGCCTCAGGTGCCTTTTTTATAAAATGTCTTTTTTTTTTTCCATTGGGTAAATACCTAGTAGAGGGATTGCAGGATCAAATGGTGGGTCCACTTTTAGTTCTTTGAGGAATCTCCATACTAATTTTGGATTGTATTTAAGGAATCCTTTAGCCTATGGACAAAAAAAAAAA
>NW_003854162.1:0-3785 GCF_000181295.1 Otolemur garnettii
ATTGGTGGTGCCCGGGTCCTGGGTATCTACGTTCGGCACCGTGGGATCCCTGGGAGAACAGTGTGCCTGAGAGACAGCAAGCGAGAAGGGTGTGCACACAGGCAGTTGGCACGTGAGATCCCAGCGACACGCCTGTTGATGGGTAAGACTTGCCCATTGACTGGACATCCATTGGCAGCCATGTCTTGTGGGAACTTGGGACCTGGGTTTCTTTGAACCCCCTCTGCAGACACTTCCTTTCCTGTTAAGAATTGCACACATGGTGTCTGGGAGGCCAAGTTTTAAGCCACAGCTCACAGGTGCAGGTCATAGCCAGTGACCAGTGCTGAGCAGTCCTCATGGACCATGACAGCCAGCTATCATCAGCATGACACTCATGGCCTCTGGCTTCTCACCGCATGCCCTTGCACATGCCACCATGCCACCAGACAGGTATCGTCTGTACCCATGAGAGGGCCGCAGGCTTCCTGCAGTGTGCAAAGCCCCACTAGCACCCTAGAAAGGAGAAACCAGAAAGCTTTCCCATAGGCGGAAACCAAAAGTCATAGCACATCCCATAAGAAAAACGGGGCCATGACAGCACACACCCTTCCCTCACGCAGATGTGTTCCTCAGTTTTCACTGATTACAACTAGGACTAGAGTGGCTCGGGGTGTTTCAAGACACCCATGGCCCCTCTGTATTTTCCCCCAAACCCTTGCCGTTTACCCACTCCCATCAAACACACCTGTTGTGTTCCTCGCCCCATCCATCTCTTCTCAGTCTCATTGAGATGGTACGGTGCCTCTGCTCTCTGCAAAGGGATTTTTTTCTGACTCCCGTCTCCTTTTCTTTCCACACTCCAGTACACTCCAGTATTGTTTGTTGAAAGCTTGAGCTCAAGCATCTCTGGGAGAATCCGGGAAGGGAGGCGGCCACGTGGGCTGCAAACACCCGAGTGCTAAGGCACAGGAGGCCCTAGGCAAGAGCTGCCGTAGCAGTGGGGAGGGCATCCGAACACCTCAGCCTCCCTTAGTGACCTTCTCACCCATGGCACATGTCATCATGGACTCTGAGTATGTCCTCTGCAAATGGAAAGGCCACTTATGCCCAGGAAGGGTTTTGTCCAGATCTGGGGCTTCACTGAAAAATAAGCAGAAGGGGGCATTTTCTCTAGCAGTTCGAATCCTCTTGGCAGATGAAAAAGTTGAAGTGAAGGGCACAGACGTGCGGCCCCTAACTAAGTCTGAAATTGAAGCCATTGCCTCCTCCTCAGCAGTGGTGCAGTCGAAGGTCAGAGCTGCACCCAGGCAGGAAGAGTGCTACAGAAGAGCCCTGAAAGTGGCCCTAGAGATTGTGAATCAGAGAAAACCAGATGTGCAGGAGGCCAGAAGGGGCCGGCAAAGTGAACCAGGCCACCCCCTCGTAGAAAGCATCAGAAAAGCAAAGGGAAGTCATGGAGGGGTCCTGGAAAACGTGAAGACCCAGGGTCACTGTTGGTGCCTTCAGAGAGCAAGAACGGTGTGCATGGTGGTGCGTCACAGGTGCGCACAGCCGTCACTCCTACAGAAGGAGAGACACAGACAAAGGCATCACACAGGCCCAGTGCTCGCCGAGATGTCCTGACACTTTTGGAGCATGATGGTGAGGAAGCAGGCAAGAGAAAGGCAGACACCTCCACAGTCACTTCCTTGCATCCCCTAGTCATGGAGGAGGATGCATGTGCTGAAGACCAACAGGTGGCTCCATCTAGGCCACTGGGGCTGATCCCCACTGTGCCCACAGCTCTGGACAGAGAGGCAAAGGACACTTGCCTGAATTCCCTGACTGCCTCCTCTGCATGTACGGACTGTGCAGGCTGCTCAAGACCAAGCCAATGGGAAGCTTGTGGACTTCATCGAGGAAGGGGCTTGACCACCACCTTCTGGGTATCGTGAAAGGCAAGAAACCATCCAGATGGCTGACGTCATTTCTCAAGTCAAGTAGGTACTTGGTCTGCATTAAGACTTACCTGGAAGATGAGGATCAGTTGGATATGGTGGTCAGACATTTATAGGAAGTCTGCAAACAGATAGACTGTGCCGTGCTGACTCAGATAAGAGATAACAAGGTCAATTTCATTCTGGAAGTCCTTCTGCCAGAAGCAATCATGTATGCAATTGCCACACTGGAGGGGCTAGGCTACAAGGGAGCAGAAGAGAAGTACCTGCGGGGACCACTGGTGCATTACCACGAGAAAGAGTTCTTTGACAAGAATATCTTAAACAAAATTACAAAGCAAGCAGCAACCATGAGGCGAGCTTATTAGGTCAGCTCCCATGCCCGGGCCAAGCAGGCAGCCTCTTGCTGTCTAGAATTCCTTTCGAAATCAATCTGTATGGAAGTCGTGATCATTCTTTGTGGCAAGTAAATGTTTTCCAGAAATTTGAGACTTTGGGAGGGTGAATAACTCGTTCTGGATCCATCTCTAGCCTTTGTGCGTTGTGCAGTTCATACCAAAGTCAATGTGCTAGTGGGCAGTCAGCAGCACACTGTTCATTGTTGCTTCGCCTTCCCAAACTCTCCATGAGCTGTTTTGCAAAAACATTACAAACAGTTTATTTCCCTTGACATTTTTGGATGTGTCATTGCCCCGATATTTCCAGAGAAAAAATCTCCATTTTCATACTATGTCTTTCAACTGTACTTGACATTTTTACGTAGGACACACACCGGTTATTTTCTTTCTTTCTTTCTTTCTTTCTTTTTTTTAATATGACAAATCACTGATAACAGCTGTGAAGTAAGAATCTTTTTTTTTTCACTATTTTTAGGGCTGTCCAGGCCTCCCCAGCTAGTGCTGGGGACGGGAAGTCAAGTGCCGTGACCCAGAAAGTAACAATCATTTTTAAAGCCTAATGCGTATTTTTACATTGTACATTGGAGTTTTCATTAGAATTCCTCCTAAGATGCTGTCTGAATTTTCCCTGCAAGCCTATTTACATTTTTTTGAAAACTGGCCCTGAGAGTTAAATCTGATGACAGAGATGTTTTCTTATATATTATCTCTACCTGACTTCTGATGCCTCTTCCAAAAGCAAGCTGAATGTCAGACGCAAAGTCCCTGGACCCCCTGTGTGTGGTCCATGTGTCAGTGGGTGACAGCTCAGCATGTAGCAAATATTTTGTCATCCTTGTGCAAGACCATTGACTCTGTGTCCCCCGGAAATTCCATTCATGGGAGCAGTTCTTCTTCATAGCTGAATGATTTCCTAAGACAGGCTTCAAGCTGTTCCGACACTTGACAGCGACTGGACCTCCTCTTTCTGTAGCTGTCTGTGCCCATGTGGAGGGCAGCTAGAGTCATCCCATGCGCAGGCTGGCTGCTCTACACCTACGAGCCAGGCTGACTGCCCACCAGCCCATCTACTTTGGTGTGAACCATACAGAGAAAACACCTTGTCCTGAATCCTGTACTCCCTGAAACATGCTCATTTGTCTCAGACCAGCCAAGCTTAATCTTCTGACTTATCCATCAGCTAGCTCTGACATGTCCCAATTGTATAAACACAGGCTGTGCAGTCTTTCCAGAATGCTAGCTAGAGTAGTAGGGGCATCAGGGCTGGGGATTTGAAAATGGGTTGTAGAAACTGCCCCCATTTGGCTAAATGTGGTCCTTATCTCAAGAGAATTAAACAGGTGCAATGAAGAGATAAGTTGCAAAGCCCCTAAATGGTTAAACTAACTTGAAACAAGAGGTTTTTATGAGAATAAATGTTACTAAACCTAGTTTGTTTTTCCAACTTGGTGCGAAATTAAACATGAAA
>NW_003854163.1:0-3784 GCF_000181295.1 Otolemur garnettii
ATAAGGTTAGTGGGATAACTACACCCCCTTCTCCATTTCTGCATCTGGTGTCAAGGCCAAAAGTGATTGGCTCCTTGCACCACTCAAGGTCACCCTCTTTATCAGCTGGCACCTCGACTGGCCTTGGTAGTTTAGTTGGTAACGTGACACTGTTCTCAACGTGACCCTTTCAAATCTTACAGGCTTTGAATTAACCCCTCATGGTGATGAGTGGGTCTGAGCAGCAAAATGAAATACAAAGCAGGATTTTTCACCAGTTTGAAAAGAAACAGTACTTTCATGTATATATTTACAGAGTGGTTAATGGCTTTTCAGAGGAATTAGTACTATTTACTTAGGTAATAAACTGGTATAACCTTGGGTGTGAAGATCAAGTAAATGTATTGAGCAAAGATGGTAGGATTCCTCCTCCTTTCAGCCCCTCTTCAACCTTCTACACACAATGGAAAGGAATATATTTTACTCCTGAGAATTCTTTAAAATCTTTGGTGTCCCTTCTATTATGCAATAACGTTAGTTTCCTTTTCTGGGTTATTCTCTAGTGGCTGACACCCGTGTGTATTTCTAACACCAATATTGACAAGGGTAGCAACAGTAGTTATGTAACAACTACCAAATATTAAACATTTTTTATGTTCTCAGGCTCGAAACTAAGTGCTTTACATGACTTTTATCTCTAATTCTCCAACATCCCCTTGAATCATTGTAAACACACACATTTTACAGATAAGGAAACTGCAGCTTAGAAATGGCAAGTACTTTGTGCAAAGTCTCAGTGTGAGAAACAAAAGAGGTGGGAGTTAAATCAGGAATTCTAACTGCTGAGCTCCAGACCTAAAGTTTCCATGGCCTTTTACATATCTCCAGCTCATTGGTCTATGTGTACTTCAAATTCAACATGCCAAAACCCAAATATGCTACAAATTGAAGAAAAAATGAAAATGTTTTCTTTGATTCCACTTTCAACTAAAAGTCTCTTCATGTCCCAAGTGTCCTTGAAGAGAATAATTTATGTCCACCTCAACATTTTCTTTTCTATCACTTTATTTTTAGATTCAATTTTTCACTCCTATTAACTTACAGTTTAAATGTCATTTGTTTCCTCAATATTGTATTTATAATTGCTTGAGTTTTGGTTTCTTTGTTGTTTGTTTGAATTATGGCAAAGTCTTATAAACGGTTGTTATGGATTGAATTGTCCTCCCCAGCTCATAGGTTGAAATCCTAACCTTGATCTTATTTAGAGCATAGGCTCTTCATAGAGGTAATTCAGTTAAAATAAGTCATTGGGGTGGGCCTCCTGGTGGTCTCATAAAAAAAAAGGAAATTTTGACACTGACGAATCTCACACATACATGTGGTGAGAGTGCCGTGTGAACGTAACTGCAAAGATTAGGGTGATGTCTCTACAAGCCAAGGAATTACTAAGATTGCCAGAAATCCACTAAAAGGTAGGAGTAAGTCATGAAATTGTTTCTTCATCACAACTCTCAGAGGAATCGACTGTGCTAACACCGTGGTCTTAGATTTCTAACTTCCAGAAATTTGAGACAATTAATTGTTGTTGTTTGAGCCACACTGCTGGTGGTACTTTGTTAGGTTACTCTTAGCAAACTAATGCACTACTAGTTCACTGAAGTTCTCTTTGCCATCAGATCAGTGGCATGAATTAGAGGCTGCTCTTCACTGCCCAAAGGTGCTGTGTCTTTTTAACCCCAGTCTTTCCCAGAGTGTGTGCTTACCCAAATCCACTTTCTCTTCACCTGGCAGACTCATATTCACCCTTAGAATACTAGTTTAAGTAATATTTCCTTTTTAATCTTTTGCCAGCTTCCACTCTGAATCACTTGTGACAGAGCATTCAGCTGTCCTCACTTCCCAAAGTTAACATTGGGAGGTATGTATGTGTTTAGCTATGGACAGAATAAAGAAGTTAAAAATACAGACAGTTAAGTCATCGGTAATTGTCATTTTTGCTGGCCAGATTCAGGTTGATATCAGCAATTTCATACAATTAAAAGTAGTGTTACATATTTCAAACAGAGTAAACTTAGTTCATGTAGCTCCTGAAGCACCCCAGATATTAGCAACATTAAGGAGCTGCTGTTACCCTAGAATTAGAGAGACAAAGGGAGGAAGTGTGTTCTTCCTCTGGGGTCTGGGTCACCTGGTGAGAGCTGGAACCAGGGCAAGTCTGTAAGGCAGGAGCTGTAATCATGAGGGAGGCTCTGGAGCTTCCAGAGGGTCCATTAAAAATAAACTGGGAGAGAAATACTCTAATTTATCCCCTCAGTCCACTCCCCAGTCTACCACTAGTGCCCTCTTCATTAGCCAAACCTAACTGGAAGGTAGGGGACCAGGCAGCTTCAGAAACATTTTTTACAATACAGTGTGCAGGAGATAAATGTGGGAAGTCGATTTGAGAGAGAACAAGTGAATGAAAATCAGAGTATTAACAGTTCTCTTATGTTTGACCTCAATTTGTCAGACATCTGCCTGGTCTTAGGCTTGATGCTTTTGGAGAGGTGTTGCTCTACACAGTTGAACTCTATACTCTCTGTACTTTCTGTACATTCTGAACTTAATCAACACAGACAAATACTAGAATAGAACTTGCCAGAGTTCTCACATCCAGTGTCTGGCTGAATTACCACAGCTATAGCTCTGTCACCTTTAACACTGAAGAACAAAGTAAAAGTCCCTAATAAAAAGACCATGCTGAGCCACCAGTCCACAGGCTTCAAAGGAAAGCTCTTCAGATTCTGCCTCCCAGGGAGAGAGAACAGAGGCAGGACCTGAGATGGCATGCCTCCCTGTGGGCATCTGAGCAGATTCACATTGGGCATGTAGAACAAGGGCTACAGAAATCATAGCATGACAATCCAGCACAAAATGGAGGTGAGCAAACAGCACACTCTGTGACTCAGAGCTGGGGAAGACAGGGAAGATGTGTCAGCTCTCCTAATTTTGCAGATATATAACATCCCTGATACTTGAGCTTTGCAAGCTGGGTTTTAACATTTGGAGATGAATACCACTGTGGAATTAGGGCAGGTACCATCAAGGAAAAGGTATTTAACTAAGGACATTAAATTGAGACACCCAGTGGTAGAGGATGACTGCACCCACACTATGAAATGAATTACATGACCTTGCTGAAGTTAACACAGGTGGAATCACCTGTATGTAATCTGAATATAAATGGGTCATTTGTTCCTGCCTCCAGGTCCCCTTTAGCACCATGCCATATTACAGTAAAACATCAAACTTTAAATAGCAATGAAAATCTTTTATGAATGTCTCCTTAGGATACTAAGGATTGAAACATTTTTTTTTTTAATTGTTGGGGATTCATTGAGGGTACAGAGAATCAGTTTACACTGATTGCATTTGTTAGGTAAAGTCCCACTTATAATCGTGCCCCGCCACCAAGAGGTGTAAAACTTTTTGAAGTTTCTAAAATCTTTTGGGCATGTCTTTTCCTCATAACATTCCACTTGTCCCTGCTTTTGCTTCCATTAGTCATTTCTTCTTCCGTTTCTTCCTCTCTTCATTCTGTCCACTGAAGCTTCCCTGGTTAGCTGTGCCTTATCTCTCTCAAACTCATTTGCAATCTCAGCTATCACTGCTCCAAAAAACAAAAAGCTAGGTGTGGCCTATTCATTTCTTTAAAACCTGAAAAGGAAGAAAAAAACTTTTTTTGAGGGAGGGAATTCTAAATATACGTTTATTTTTCTGTTCTGTATAAAAGGACTATACATCATGTATAGAATATTCTGGCATT
>NW_003854164.1:0-520 GCF_000181295.1 Otolemur garnettii
GCACAGAAATATTCCAGAGAGCATGTCAGGCAAACACCAGGACAATGACGGTAGAACCACTGAAAGGAAAGGCCATCGTGCTTGGGGGGCCTAATGCAGCCACACATGAACCCCTCCCTCTTCCTCTTCCTCCTCCTGTCCTCCTAAGACAAAGACACAAAGGACCTACTAAGTCCCACTGCCCACCTGCTACAGCCCTACAAAAGGGGTCTCTAACTACCCCCACCCCAGGCACAGATGCACCCCCTGCCCCAAGGCAGATCACCCTCCCCTTTCAATAAGCCTGGCCTGAACATCTCCACTCCAGTCTCAGTCTCTGGGTGCCACTGCTTACACCTTTAAATGATTACATTTGTACCTCATTTCCAGGAAGACCTGTCCTGACTCCCAGGGGACACCAGTTGTCCCAAGTTAATTATTAATAGCTTCCTCTTTCACTCTTGGTAGTGGTCAGCCTGGGACAATAAACTATATGGTCATCCTAGGCGTAAAACTTTTGCAAGGATAAATAGACATAAAG
>NW_003854164.1:3068-3774 GCF_000181295.1 Otolemur garnettii
GGGAACATTACAAGAGGTCAAAGGTCTGAATGAGGTGAGCACTGTCCCCTTCATGAAGGCCCTAGCCCTTGAAAGACCAGAAGACACATTTGCATAATAAAAAGGGGGCTCTGGAGATAGGTTTGACCCAGATAACTAACAGCACCTCACAGTGGCATGTGTCAATGCAAGGGACTGAACTGTGACCCCAGAATTCGTACATTGAGGTCCAACCCCCAATATGATGGTATTTAGAGGCCTTTGCTACATAACTAGGTTTTTTTTTTTTATTAAGTTATATATACATAGATCATGAATACATTTGTGCCTTTGTGGGATTCAATGTGTTGATTATTTGTATGAATTGGAGAGCTTAGATCCTACTACTTAACATAGCTCTCACCTCACTTACTTAATCATAGTGTTAAGACATTTGTGTTCTATACTTGATAGATTTGACTTGTACCCTTGCAATATACTCCATAGGTGTGGTCCCACCATCAACCCTCCCTCTACTGAATCACCCCCCTCCCTGCCCATCCTCCCCCTTCCCTCCTTTACCCTGGACTATAGTTGTGATTCATCTTTCATATGAAAGTGTGAGTGATTATAAATTGGTTTCATAGTAGTACTGAGTACATTGGATATTTTTTTTTCATTCCTGAGATATTTACTAAGAATATTTTCCAGCTCCATCCATGTAAACATAAAAGAGGTAAAGTCTCCA
>NW_003854165.1:0-3770 GCF_000181295.1 Otolemur garnettii
ATCCTCAGCAGATACAAAAATCCAAAGATGTTTTATATAAAATAGGATAGTATTTGCAGGTAGCCTATGCACAATCTCCCATATACTTTAAATTTTCTCCACATTGCTCATTATACTGTTGTGAGCTCCTTTTCCCCCAGGTCCCCCTTCTTTCTCCTATTCCCCCAGCCTACGGGCAAACTCCTGTTCCCCCACCCTTTCCCGTTCCCTCGCCCTAAGGGCTTTCCCACCTACCATCCCATGCTCTCCAGAATTCAGAGGCACAGAAAGTCCCAAGTTTCACAAAACCCCCAAGTTCTCAGTAGATGAAAAATGGTGAAAAACTCACCGAAGCTTGCTCAGTAGATGAACAATGGTGGAAAACTCACCAAGGCTTGATTAATTACTGTTGTATAACCATAGCCATAGTGGTTTAAGATGTATCCATTGATCAATTATTGTTATGTAGTCATAACCATTGTGATTAGAGACATATCCATTGACAACCAAGCTATAACCCTGCCAATGTTCCTTGTCCCCTCATGTTCACTTGAGCTATGCAGATAAACAGGTATAAAAGACAAAAACCCAGCACTTCAGGGCCCCTTGCCTTAGAACAACGGCCCCCTGCACAGATGTGAATAAATCACCTAAATCACCAATTAATAACATCTGAGTGGGTCTAGGTTTATTTTTTCATAACCTCAAAGTTATTTCAATAACTTTCAATAACACAATGTAAATGCCATGTAAATAGCTGGTACACTATTATTTTGTATTGTCACAGTTTTTTTTAAAGTTTTTCTTTTATTTGAGTATCGGTGATCCATTTCTGCTGAATCCACATATGCAGCACCTGTGGAAATGGAGAATCTACAGTGTACATACACACATGTACAGATACATTTCTACACACTACACTGAAAGAAATAAATTCCTGAGAAATTTCACTGTAACTTTGTCCTGGTCAGGTTTGTTCTTAGTGATTCTTTGTACTCTCTAAATTATTTCTGATGAAAATATATTAGCTTTGTAATCAGAAAATATTCAAAATGATGATATTAATAAATAAAAAAAGAAATTACTGACCCTGTATTTTTACTGTATCATTAAAAATAGGGCAGAGACTTCTGGTAGGGATACCTATTATGATTATCAATGAGAAGCACAGAGAAAATAAATGAGTTGAGACCAAAGCACACTCTGGTATCCCTCTACCACACCCTATCATCCATGTACTACACTCTGTCATCCTGCTACCACACCCTATCATCCCTCTACCACACCCTATAATCCCTCTACCACACCCTATCATCCCTCTACCACACTCTGTCATCCCTCCACCTACACTGTGTCATCTCTCTACCTCACTCTGTTAACCCTCTACCACACTCCATCATCCCTCTACCACAGTATGCAGTTCAGGGAGGTTTGCTGCTCATACACTCTTAAATTGTTAAATTCTTAAATTTACACTCATTCTTAAATTGTTGTGGAGGCTTTCTTCTTGAAAATATTGCAAAAGAGTTTATATTTCACAACTGCAATATGTAAATCTCATTTTCATTGACAATGGCCTTCTCAAATACTCTTGTCCTCTTAATTGAAGATTTCTCTTTGTTCCTGGATACTGAGCATACTAGAAAGCTTTTAAGCTAAAAGCTTTTAAGGAAAATGAAAGAAAAATTTACCAATGAGATGATTAAAATTTGATTTACTAATTCACTAATTTATAATAGAATTTAATTCTTTAGTTTAATTTATCTTTTTCCAGTGGATTTTGTGATTTTCCAAAACTAAAACATGGTATTCCATATGAGGAAAACAAATATAAGCCATTTTTCCAAGTTTCTACAGGACAATTAGGAGGGGCCAGAAAAGTTGGGAGATGTAGTGCTTAGTCTTATTTTGAATGCCTTTTATGAAAATAAAAAGAAAAATAGTCAACTTTCTTGTGTTATTTGGAAGTACTCTACATATTAAAATATTTTTATTGAAAGTGCTGATGATTAATGTATTTCGCTACTAATATTTATTTTCTATGATTCCTAATATTCTTTTGGTCAGGTAGCAATCTGACCATATTTTTCCTTTAAAAAAAGTCATTTTACATAAATAAAGGCATATATAAGTATACATGTATATACACATATATACGGTACTTCTTTAGTAACCAGTAATATTGCTTTTAATTTACTGTTATTTCAAATATTAAAAGGTAAGATTTAATATTTTTGCTACCACATTTTTCATAAATCACTTCATTGGTCCTTTATATTCTGGATATATTATCTATTCAATGAATGTAGACAGCAGGACCAAATGATGATAGGTGTATTGAAAAAGAAAAACAAGGGAGACAGAACCGATGAGCCAGTAAAGGAGAGAGTAATGGTCTTTCTCCTGTAAGTTACATTTATTTGAGAATTAAGAGAGGAACAGACATGTATGAATGAACATCTTATACCTAGAAAAATTTATAAACATAACATTTCTCTTACAAGAACAATGTTTCTTTGATATATACATATATATTTCACCTCATATATAGTAGTATGTCTTCAATTCTTTTAAAAGATTTTACATTTTATTTCAGTTTTGAAAACTTTCTAACCTTTCTAAAATATAAAATGAATTTTCTTTCCACTTCCAACTTGAATATTAATCAATTTCTGGCCCTTAGGACTGTGTTTCTTTCCTTTTGTGGAAAATGGTCATTCTGCTTCTTCAGGATAAACACACCTGGAAGGTGACACTGTACAAATTGCTTGTGATGAAGGCTACAGCCTTCAGAATAATGAGAACAATATTGCATGTGCAGCAGGTGGCTGGTCCACTCCTCCAAAATGCAGTTCTATCAGTAAGTGAAATATTTTCTCTCAGATCCTGGTATGTTTTGTGATTATTTTTAAAGAACCAAATCTATTGTAAAGGGTTAAATATAGGTTTTGTCAGATATTTCTATCATTATCCATTCAATTTTTAGTTCCAATGGAATCTAATTGTATTTGCAAGTAGCATAATTTCCCTACCTATATAAATCAAATGTTTGTAACAAGTAGAAATATTAGAGAATGATTGACCTGAAGGTGACCACTTTATGTTAAAGTACATGCATTTATAGTTTATGATTATCAAATTAGTTGACAACAAATGATTATAAAACTGAAGTATCAAAACTAAAGTAAGTATAATTAATATGCATGATGCAATGGTACATTTCAAAACTATTAATAAAAGAGTATAACTGTGATGGATGTGTTACTTAGTTCAATGTAAGCATTTCACATTGTATATCAATTCAGTGCACTGAAACCCATACATGCATCAGTGTACGCAGTTAAGGTTTAATAAACAATATAAAATTTAAAAAAAGTCTTACAGTGAAGACTGTTTTTAAACATTTATCTTTATTTAAATCTGTATCTTCCAAAAATAAAAACCAAGGAAAAAATGAGTAAAGACCCAATTAACTCCTCAGCATAAGGTATATTAAAAAAAAGAGACTTTCTCTAATTGTCTCAGCTATCTGTTCAGCACTTTTTCACTATGAAAGACATTTATCGATCTTGGAATCCTACAAAGTAAACATATTTCTTAATTGTTTGTGTGTGCTTTCAGTGAGAAATGAAAAAAAAAATTTAAAAATGTAGCAATTTATATAATTAAAATTTCCTTCTCAGAAATCACAAAATTATTGATATTATATAAAGTGGTCAGTTTCTATTTGTCTTATTTAAACATGTATTTGGATGAGTTCTCTCAATAAATCAAATAAATGATGTTTTTTA
>NW_003854166.1:0-1273 GCF_000181295.1 Otolemur garnettii
AGGCACAAGTGGGGAAAGAGGTATGTGATGCAATATACTGCCTGGACACCAGGTGGCGATGTGGTGTTAGAAGACACAAAACAGCCACGCTGAATTTTTTTAACTTTAATAAAGTTATTTTATTTAGTTATATTCCTCTCTCTAATAGCTTTAAATAAAAATGTCCATGGTTTTAATTGAACTGTATGTTACTTTATTTTAAAATGGTTTTAATTGAACTGTATGTTACTTTATTTTAAAATGTCCTTTTTCTCATTTAAAAAATTTCTAAATCACTCTATGTGCTCAACCTTCTGTTTAACACTCAGACACGGGTTTTTGGTAAGGCCACATGTCACAAGCTGCATGAAGTGGTGAACTGGTCCTTGTTTTGGGAAATCCTCCAGGTATTTATCCAGAAATACATATTCATGAATTCTGAACCATCATGATTGAAACCTGCTGCATTGTTAACAGGGAATTCCCACAGCTGCTTCCCTCACTTGATCTAGAGAGAACAGAGCAAGCCTTCTTTGCAATGGTCTAATCTGTCTGGGAACTGCCTGAAGGATTAGTGACTATCTCACCTTACTCAGATCTCAAATGGGGAAAAGTGGTGGCCACTGTACCTCAAAGATGCAAGGAGACTACAACCTACAGATGTCTGGGGCAAGAGATTACAGCTATAGACATACAATAACCATCTAAGGCCCCCACAGAAAGCTGGATAAGAGTCTTTAGAAAATGAAGACATTCAAAACCAGCCATGCATAGAGAGGCATGAAGAAATCCCAATGCAACACAGGAAAGTTGAATGTTTGGAAAAGACCTGAGAAGACCTCAAGCTTTCACTTTGTGCTGATGCCTTAGATGAGAGCATGCCCAGCTAATGAGTGAAGGACTGCCCTGGCATGGAGTCAGTCTGCAAAGACTGAGAAAGGCAGCTGGTTTTGTAAATACTCAATTTGCAACAGATACTTACAGGACATACAAACAACAGGAAATCATGGCCTGTGCAATAGAAGAAAGCAAATTGAGAGAACATGTTTCTGAGGAAGACCAGATAGTAAACATATTAGACAAAGGCTTTAAAGCAGTGTTCTTGATAACCACATACAAAAGCATAAAATTAGGCTGTTATCTCACACCATGTACAAAAAGAAACTAAAAATGAATTTTAACACTACATGTAACACTTGAAACTGTAAAACTAGTAGGAGAAAATACAGGAGACATTGGTCTGGGGAAAGATGTTTCAATATGACCCAACAGTGTAGTCAACAAAAGCAAACAG
>NW_003854166.1:2190-3765 GCF_000181295.1 Otolemur garnettii
AAAAAAAAGAATATTCTGTCATTTGTGACAACATGGATGAGCCTAGAGAACATTATATTAAATGAAATGAGTCAGACACAGAAAGGTGGGTCCTGCATGATTTTACTTATATGTAGAATCTAAAAAAATGTCAAATTCAGAAGGAGATAATAGGATGGTGGTTATCAGGGGCCAGGTGGGGGAAAACTGGGAAGATGTTGATCAAAGGATACAAAATTTCAGTTAACTAGAAGGAATAAATTAGTTCAAGACCTCTATTGTACAGCACGGTGACTATAGTTTACAATGTATTCTTGAAAATTGTTAGAACAATAAACTTTGTGTTCTCACTACAAAAAATAAGTGTATGACATAATGTATATGTTAGTTATCTCAATATGGCCATTCCAGAATGTATACAAATTCCAAGACATGTAGTACATGATCAATACTCGTATACTTTATCCATAAATACATAAGCATAAATAAAATAATTAAACATATTTATATAGATACAGAATTAGTACCACCATGTACATCCTTATTTTTCCCTAAAAAATTTGGGCAAAAAGATATGCATTATACGTAGCACAGTATCATACGGTAAATGGGATGGCTTGTAACTACCAGCAGTTTATCACTCATCATTCTGAAGGCCAGGAAGTGGAAGACCAAAGTGCTAGCATGGTGGAGTTCTGGTGAGAGCTCTCTTTTTGTTGTGAACTACCAACTTCTTTCTGTGTGCTCAGATGGCAGATGGGGTGAGTTAGCCTTCTGGAGTTCCTTTTCAAAGAGTACTAATCTTTTTCTTTTTTTAAGAGAGCAGATTTTATTTTATTCATTTATTTATTGCAGTTTTTGGCCAGACTGGGTTGGAACCCACCAACTCCAGTATTTGGGGCCGGTGCCCTACTCCTTGAGCCACAGGCACTGCCCAAAAATAGTACTAATCTTTTCAAGAGAGCACTATCCTTATGACCTATTCACCTTCCAAAGACCCCATCACCTTGGGGGTTTAGATTCCATAAATGAGCATTTCCATACCTGTCAGCACCCCACCAAAATTAATTAGCCACTTGAGCCACAGGTGTCGAGCCATCTTTTTTTTTTTTTAAAGCTTTTTTATTATTTCAAAATATTAATTCAGGGGCTACAAGTGTTTTGTTACATGGATATCCTGTATAATGCTTAAGTCAGGCTTGTGGAGTGTCCATCACCAGAATAGTTAGTTTTGATCGCACGTAACACATAAGTTTTTATCCCATATCCACTCCTTCCTCCCTTCTTCGTTTTTCCTATCCTTTATCACATTCAATGAATCTTATTGAGCACCATTTAGGGGCTAAACACTGTTCTCAGGGGGAAAACCATGCTTAGACACAAGTTTAGAGGGGAAAACATATTGAAGACGTTGCTGTAAAAAATAAAGTATGCGTGGGTTGTATAATTAGTATAACAATAAAGATATGCTTATTTTAACTTCAGCTAGAGGCTGGTGGTCAAAGTGAAGGAGACCATGGGGCACACTCTTAAGAAATCAGTATGGGAAGGGCATTCTAAGCAAAGGACCCAGCAAGTCCAAAGCCACAGAGACAC
>NW_003854167.1:0-993 GCF_000181295.1 Otolemur garnettii
TGTCCACTCCTCTTCTGCCTCACTGGGACTTTTAAACACTCCAGGATGTGATGTAGGGTCTGTGGGACATTAGGGACGAGAAGTGCCCCAGTGTATACCTCATGTCACTCTCCCAGTGGAGCTCATGATGTGCACAGATCATTGAGGGTGATCATGGAGCCTGGTTACCAAGAGTGCCCAGACAGAAAGCCTGAGTCTGTGACCAGACAGCAATCTAGGATGTTTTGGGGTTCATCTGGATTCTACTTTGTCACTATGACATCCTAGATACCTTTACCTCTAGGGACAGGGTCAGGCTGACCACTGCTCTCAAGGCTGAATACGACTCAATGCCAAGAGAGCTCCCATCCATGGGGGAATGAGACCAGGGTCTACCCTTCATTTCCACCATCAAATCCATCCATCACCTGTCCCCGCATTTGACCAACACTTTCTCAGGTTGTGGCTTCTGTTGTCTCTTGTGCTCCCAGAAAGTCTGATGCTCTCGACTTGCCTCATCTTCATGGGGTCCATGAGAATCACACCTCCTCTCACTTGCTTTCCAGTGCAAATGGGACGTTTGTCTCGTGAGGCTGTAAGAACTACCTACATGTGTGTGGGGCATCACTGGGGATAAAAATGCAGCTTGTGTGACCTGTCTACTCAGGTCCCCTCTGCCCAGTCCCCTCTATGTCACCTGCACATGTCCAAGGCTTTGTAAATCATTCCCTGAGGTCTGAAGCCTTGGGAAGCTGAGTCCTCCTTATCCTTAGAATGTGTCCCAGAGAGGTCCTAGATTCCCAGGTGCGGGATGAGCCCTCTATGTAGGAGATGGCTGTGGGACCATTCACTGTCACCTTCCCTATGAACCTGATTCTTTCTTCTCTCTGGGTTTTTGGTCGGAAAGATGCTGGAATGCACCTTCTTTGGGGATAAGAAGGATAAAAAAGCACAGTTCCCAGAGAGCAGTCACCTGGTCAAGCAGCACTACTAGGTCATCAAATGTCCTCATAT
>NW_003854167.1:1013-2345 GCF_000181295.1 Otolemur garnettii
TGCAGATTAATACAAAAGATGTCAAGTCTCCCTCCTTTTAGGTGGCTGAATAGTATTCCATGGTATACATATACCACAGCTTGTTAATCTGTTCCTGGATTGGTGGGCATTTCGGTTGTTTCCACAGTTTCTTGATTGTAAAATGAGCTGTGATAAACAGCCTAGGTAAATGTTCCCATGATAAAATGAATTTTTTTCATCTGGGTAGATGTCCAGGAATGGGATTGTATGATCAAATGGGAGGTCTAGTTTGAGTTCTTTGAGGATTCTCCACACTTCCTTCCAGAAAGATTGTATTAGTTTGCAGTCCCACCAGCACTGCCACAGTGTGCCCCCCTCTCCACATTCACACCAGCATCTGCAGCTTTGAGATTTTGTCATATGGGCTTTTCTCACTGGGGTTAGGTGATATCTTGTGATTTTTTTTCCTTTTTCTTTTTATTGTTGGGGATTCATTGAGGGTACAAGAAATCAGGTTACACAGGTTGCATTTGTTAGGTAAAGTCCCTCTTACAATTGTGTCTTGCCCCCAAGAGGTGTATCACACACTGAGACCCCACCACCCTCCCACCTTCCCTCCCTCTGCTCTTCCTTTCACCCACCCTCTCCCTCCTTATTTCTCTCTCTGCTCTCCCCTTACCCCACCCTCATGGTGTACTAGCTCATTAATTGTCCTCATATCAAAATTGAACACATAGGATTCATGATTCTCCATTCTTGTGATGCTTTACTAAGAATAATGTGTTCCATATCCATACAGGTTATTACAAAGGATGTAAAGTCTCCATCTTTTTTAACGGCTGAATAGCGTTCCATGGTATAAATATACCACAGGTAGTTAATCCATTCCTGGGTTGGTGGGCATTTAGGCTGTTTCCACATTTTGGCAATTATAAATTGAGCTGCAACAAACAATCTAGTGCAAGTGTCCTTATGATAAAAGGATTTCTTTCCTTCCGGGTAGATGCTCAGTAATGGGATTGCAGGATCAAATTGGAGGTCTAGCTTGAGTTCTTTGAGGATTTTCCATACTTCCTTCCAAAAAAGGTGTATTAGTTTGCAGTCCCACCAGTAATGCAAAAGTGTTCCCTTCTTTCCACATCCAGGCCTTCCACACATCTGCAGTTTTGTTTTTCTTTTATTTTTATTTTTATTTTTTTGAAACAGAATCTCAAGCTGTCACCTTGGGTAGAGTGCTGTCACATCATAGCTCACAGCAACCTCCAACTCTTGGACTTAAGTGATTCTCTTGCCTCAGCCTCCCAAGTAGCTGGGACTACAGACGCCCGCCCTAATACCTGGCTATTTTTTGTTTGAAGTTGTCATTACTGC
>NW_003854167.1:2524-3815 GCF_000181295.1 Otolemur garnettii
ATTCTCACTGGGGTTAGATGATATCTCAGGGTGGTTTTGACTTGCATTTCTCTAATAATTAGGGACAAGGAGCATTTTTTCATATGTTTGCTAGCCATTCACCTGTCTTCTTTACAGAAGGTTCTATTCATGTCTCTTGCCCATAGATATAGGAGACTGTTGGCTTTTTCCTGTGAATTAATTTGAGTTCTCTATAGATCCTAGTTATTGAGCTTCTGTCTGATTCAAAATATGCGACTATCCTTTCCCATGTGTAGGCTGTCTGTTTGTTTTGGTTGTTGCCTCCTTAGCTGTACAGAAGCTTTTCAGTTTAATTAAGTACCATTTGTTTATTTTTTATTGTCATTGCAATTGCCATGGAAATCTTCTTCACAAAGTCTTTCCCTAGGCCAATATCTTCTAGTGTTTTCCCTATGCTTTCTTTGAGGATTTTTTATCATTTTGTGCCTTAAATTTATGTCCTTTGTCCATCTGGAATCAATGTTTGTGAGTGGAGAAAGATGCCCATCCAATTTCAGTCTTTCACATGTGGACATCCAGTTCTCCCAGCACCGTTTATTCAATAGAGAGTCATTCCCCCAGTGTATTTTCTTGTTTGGTTTATCGAGGATTAGGTATTTGTAAGATGGTAGTTTCATGTCCTGGTTTTCTATTTGATTTCAAATGTCTGTTTCTATTTTTGTGCCAGTATCCTGCAGTCTTGACCCACTATGGCCTTGGAGTACAGCCCAGAATCTGGTATGGTGATGCCCCTGGCTTCGTTTTTATTACCAAGAACTGCCTTATATGTGTTTTTTGGTTTTTTTCCTGATTCCACACAAAATGAAGAATCATTTTTTCCCAGTCTTGGTATTTTTCCCAGTATGGTATTGGCATTTTAATAGGGATGGCATTGAATCTGTAGATTGCTTTGGGAAGTATAGACATTTTAACAATGTTGATTCTCCTCAGCCACAAGCATGGTATGTTCTTCCATTTGTTAATGTCCTCTGCTATTTCCTTTCTTAAGGTTTCATAATTTTCTTTATAGAAGTCCTTCACCTCTTTTGTAAGGTATATTCCTAGGTATTTCATTTTCTTTGAAGCTATGGTGAAGGGAGTTTTGTCCTTACTTAGCCTCTCATCTTGACTGTTATTGTCGTATTCAAAGGCTACTGACTTGTGGACATTGCTTTTATATCCTGAGGCATCACTGTATTTTTTGATGACTTCCAGGAGTCTTGTGGTTGAGTCTTTAGGGTTCTCTAAGTATAAGATCATGTTGTCCGCAGAGAGGGAGAGTTTGACCTCC
>NW_003854168.1:0-3762 GCF_000181295.1 Otolemur garnettii
CCTAAATAATCACGACAGATCAGCTACTGCTACAGTGTCAATTTTTGTTGAAACACAGGAAAAGGGCTGGTGAGATTTCAGACGAGGCAGCATTCTGCCAGCGCACCCTTACGCCGCCGGTCAGAGTGCTGCCTCTCCCAGCCTCCTCGGTTACTGCCCCAGCAATAGCTCAGTGGGAGAAGCTTCATTGGTCCCGCCAACCTCCTCCCCTTTGTGCAGGTTCCAAGGAAGTCAACGGGGGCAAACAGCAACACAAAATGTCCGCTTTCCAAACTGTGAGCAAACATGGTCATTGAGCCCTTTTACATTCCTCATTAGACGGCAGTCAAAAAGGCTGGTTTGCCAAGTTTTACAAAAGTTCACCCACTCCCAAGGACACACTGAAACGGGAGAACGTTACAATGTGTTCCATGACACACACAAAATTATTCCAATTAACAGGGATTCAAAAAGGTGAAGACAATTTCACGGGAAATGAATAAAAAATTATTTTAGCCAGTAAGCCCTTTAATTAAATTCAGCTAAAATACCAGGTAATAAGAAAATGGATTGAAGAACACTTTCCGTGTCATTTCATGGAGGTGTTTGCCATTTCATTTCCATCCTAAAGTTGCATTTTGTAAAAGTCAAATTTACAGTGTGTAAACTGTAAACATTTTTAATATTTCCAACAATGCTTTTCTAAGCTTATGACTGACTCTATGTTACAGATCTACCATCAATACTTGTTTTCCATTCATCAGGAATGAACTGCATCATTTCACAAATACTCTGTAAATATACTTTACCATCTACGTTAATCAAATGGTAAGACAGCTCATGAGCCAAGCACATTGTCATGACCAAAACCGGTTATCAAACCTTTTCTTCCCCTGTGAATTCTCCCCACAGACAGAGGAGTCAAAAATAGAGGTGGATCCTGTTAAGCAGAGGTCCTTGCACACAGTTAAGGTAAATGATATCTGATAGATGTATGGACAACTTGACATAGCCCCTGAGAATACATCACTCCGTTGCTAGCAATGGTGTGTTTAGTTCTCCACTACAGACGGATAAAGGTCAATATAACCGTAAGCAGCTATTGGAGAGGTCTCAACCTGTACTGCTGCCAACCAAAGGAAACAATTTCCAAAGTTCTAGACAATAACTGACATGGGGAAAATAAGCATTGACATTTAAACTGGATATATGACTTGCTATGTGACTCAAAGTGGAAGAGAGGTTAGTTCTTCAGTGTCTCCTGGTAGTCCAGAGTGCATCAAAGAAAAGCATCACCCTTACCATCGATGGTACCACTGTTAGCACCGCCCTCTTCACACTGACAATCAAAGGGGTTAAGTAAAGAAATGTAGAGAGCTAAATCACACTCCATACTGCCGTGACATCCTGCACATGAGAACCAGGCAGTAAAGAACAGTGGTGTAGGGCACTGTTGACAGTTCCTGTTAATCTGGGTTATATGGTTATGAAAAGTTTCTTGACCTACATCTATCATCTCCTCAAACATACCTTCAAATCTGTCCAACGCGTTCTGGAGCTCGTTCCTGTGAAGACATTGCATTAAGTTTTACATTAGGGGCCAGTGAAATATCACGTGTGCACCAGAAGAAGCCCCTTAGGCCACGTGCTTTACACACAACTTGTGCGACGTGAGTCAGAGCTGATTTTCCTTACTGGCTTTATCAGCGGGCAAAAGTTAGTTTCAACACATTACCACAAATCCCGCTCAGCTGCATCTGAAAAGGGGCTGCTTCCTCCATAGTCGTCAATTCCCGGAGTGTTTGCTGAATTGAAAGCAAAAGGACAAAGATGTTTAAGGGAGGGCGCTCGAGCAGGGTGGTAGGGGCAGAATTCCCAGGCTGTCTGCCACCAAGACGTGGAAAGCTGACGTGTGCGTGCAAGCGTTAGGTGTGGGTCACGGGAAATGAGCCTGGGCCCCCACCCTTATACATGCCCCCCCTTTATTGCCCTCTTTCAGGGTTCCAGTTACAACAAGCCCAGCACCACTGATGGGACAGGAGGAAGCAGGTGGTGTGCCCCTGCAGGAGAGCTGGGCTAGGGACCCAGACTCTGCTCTGGGGTGGGAGCCTGACCCTCTGAGGGCAAAACCCAGGGCCCCCCAATGTTTGCACATGCAGAATTCAGAGCAATGACCGGCTCAGGGCCGTCCAGTGCTCCAGCTGCCAGGACACATGACCGACCGAGCCCTGGGGTGGGCACAGACTTTGTGGTCCCCTCACCTTCCTGGGCTTTTACCTGGGTGCCCCACGTCACTGGCTGCCAAAACCTGCGCCTCCTCAGGGGCTTCGACGGCCCTCCCGACGGGACTACTTCTCACAGGCGGCATGGGCACTAGAGAGGATTGTGACCCTCGTGAGCGCAATGACACGCTACGGAAAGGGGATGGGTTGAGTGAGAGCCCGTGAGTGAGGGCGAGGCTGTCTGAGTTAACTAGAGCAGGGCTGGGCGCACTCCTGGCTCCTCTTACAAGGAGGAAGGGACCAGGAAGACGGTGCCAGTGCCCTGCCCTGCCCAGTCCTGCCCGCTTGCCCACCCCCCGTGATGGCCACAGCAGGCACCCCTGCACCCCACATCCCACTGCGGCCCCCTCTGACAGACCCCGGCACGCCCTTGAGACACAGTGCAGCCCTGGCACTCAGGACCCCAGGGACATCCTGCCTGCCGGTCAGTCAGGGGAAACGACTGTGTGGTGAGTCCGTATCCTTCCAGCCCTTGGGATGGGAAATGATCCGTTCCGCACCTGTCCGGGACTCTCAGGTGCCGCCACTGCCCCCTCGCCGTCGCGGACGCCAGGGGGACCCCAGGTGACCCCAGCGTGCAGTTCAGATGGCGGCCAGGCAGGAGGGCCATACCTGAAATGGCCCCCCTCATCCTCCCCAGATCTCCTCAGTGGGCCTTCTTCAGGGAGGAGTTGGGGACCCTCAGGCCCACCCCCGGCCCACCCTCAGGGCCTTTGCCCTGACCCGGGCCGGGCTGGATGCCACGGAAATCTCCTCAGAGATCAGCCTAGGCCCAGGCCTGCCCGGGTCCATACCCACGTCCCAGGGGTTGGGAGGACGGGGCTGTGGGGCCACAGGCCATGGGGCCACGCAGCCCCGCCAGCCCTGCCAGCCCCGCCAGCCCGGCCAGCCCCACCTCCACAAGGAGTGGCACCTCACCTGATCCACGCGGACGGCACTTCCTCACAGCACCGGGACGACCTCCGCACTAGACGTCTCAGACGCGCTCCTCGGAGGCCGGGTCTGAGCGGGAACAGCTGGCCTCACTGATTGGCCAGTACCTCGTGCATGGAGGGCGTGGCCTCACCAGGCCATGCCCCCCACGGCACCACCCTCCACCTGAGAGTCCGCCCCCTGCTGGTGGGTCCTGAGGGCCTCACCATCCCGAGAGAGGACAAGGGAGAGAGGATCCACCAGGAGGGAGAATGGCCCACTTCCCAGCACCTCGCCTCCTGGCTCCTTGTGGCCAGCCGGGAGGAGCAGCCGCCATCCTAAAGGTTTGCCTGTGTCCTCTGGGCTCGTGGGCCTGAACCCTCACCCTCCCTTTCTCCGGGGCTGTTTCTTTGATGATGTTTCATCAACTCTTTGGCCGAAGCGAAAACTGGGGAACATGCCTGGGCTCACTGTCAAAGCTACAGGCTGACGAGTGGCAGAGGTCAGAGTCAACCCCCCACCTGTCTTTCAGAAAGTCTCTCTGATTTCCAAAGGTCCCAGGAAATAGACTTCACTCTTTGCCCTCCCG
>NW_003854169.1:0-3762 GCF_000181295.1 Otolemur garnettii
CATTGTCATGCCTGAGCATATCCCAAGCCCTTCTTAACTCCAGGGGTGGTATGTTCGCAGACTTCTCGGAAGTATTTCAGATTGGCTAAGAATGAAAAACAATTTTGTTTGTTTCTTTGCTTCAAGACAGCGATTACGGGCCGTGGTTCATTGGTTGGCTTGGCACTTCCCTTTCCTGAATTGCTGTGGACCCATTCCCAGAAGGCAGGGACTGGGCACCAAGAGAAGCAGGGCCTGGACCAGGCATCCTGGTTTTTTTACCCTTCCAGCCGTGATTGTAGTGATCTCAACTTCCGCTCAGCAGCAAGCTCCGGCCAAAACATCACAGCCATGTCCACTTACAGCTGAAATGTCCTTTGTTCAGGAAATAAACAGGCAGGAAAAACACAAGCAGTAAAGGCAAAGACCAATGCCAGTTGGCGGTGTGACCTACCTCCCAGACCAGACCTTCCTCAGGTGGTTTGGCATTCTGTGTCCCCCTTGCTAGTAGGACAAAGCAGATAATGACAACTTCTCCCCTCCAGTGACCGCCCAGCAGAGCACGGCAGGAACAAGTTCTCACTGGCACACCTTTCCCCTCATCAGCGGCAGTTGGGAAAGACTCTGGCTCCGTCAAAACAGCAGGGCAGGCTGAACTGTGCCCAGAGGGAGAGAGTCTGCAGGGCACCGAGATTTGGCCCCTGGTTTATGTGGAGTCTTCTTTTTTTAGTAGCCAACTGACAGCAAATATATGGCAGGGAACCAGGGCAAATGAAGAGAGAAAACAAGCCACACCCACAAGAAAGAAAAGTAAGGAGTGGGCTGTCCACCCTAACAAGTCCCAGAAAAGCTGGGAAACGTCCCACGGCAGCAAGTACGTCAGGAAGCCCACTGAGGGTTCTACTAATCTCTTGGGGAGATTCTGGGTGGGCTGTCTTACCTCTGAGTCACCGCAGGCTCTGGGAATCCTGTAGTAAGAACAGAGATTATCTCAAGGCAGGCTGGGGGTGATGGCTCAGGCCTGCAATCCTAGCACTCTGGGAGGCTGAGGCAGGTAGTTTGCTGGAGCTTGGGAGTTTGAGACCAGCCTGAGCAAGAGCAAGACCCAGAGTCTCCCCAAAATAGGAAAACGAGCTGGGTGTTGTGGCAGGTGCAGGTGGACCCAGCTACTCGGGAGGCTGAGGCCAGAGAATCACCTGAGAGCAAGAGTTTGAGGTTGCTGTGAGCTGTGATGATGCCACAACACATATCTACCCAGGGTGACAGAATGAGACTCTGTCTCAAAATAAATAAATAAATAAATAATTTTAGAAAGATTATCTCAAGGCTAAGGGTACCATGATTTTATTTTGATATTTTTAAATTTCAAATTCCTATGAGGGCACATACTATTAGGTTACATTGTTTGCATATGTGAGGTGAATTCTGAGTTGCAGTTGAGTCCTTCACTCAGGAAATAGGCCATCGACACCTCCATTGTACCTGTTAGTTGGGAGCTTCCAAACCCTCTTTCCCTTTTCTTGAATTTAATTGTTCTTCTCTCATGTGTGTGGGCCTGTAGTTGTTGATCTATTAGTTTCAGCATAGTATTGAGTAAATGGGCTGCTTGCATTTCCATTCTTGAGATACTTTACTTGGGAGAATGTTCTCCACATCCATCCAGGTAAATACAAAAGAGGCAAAGTCTCCATCGTATTTTGTGGTACACATATACCAGTTTATTGATCCATGCACGTGTTAATGGGCACTTGGGTTGTTTCCACATCTTTGTGATTGTAAATTGAGCTGCTATAAACATTGGAGTGCAAATGTCCTGATAAAATTATTTTTTTCTTCTGGGTAGATGCCTGGGATTGCAGGGTCAAATGGGAGGTCTACTTTTAGCTCTTTGCAAATTCTCCATACTGCTGTCCAAAGGGGCTGTACTAGTTTGGAATCCCACTAACAGGCTGTGAGTGTTCCCTTCTCCCCACACCTTGCCAGTGTCTGCAGCTTTGGGACCTTGTGATGTGGGCTAATCTCACTGGGGTTAGGTGATATCTCAAAATGGTTTTGATTTGCATTTCTCTGATGATGAGGGCTGATAAGCCTTTTTCCATGTATTTTTTGGCTATTTGTTTGGATAATATTATTTTAAGAAGAGACATAATTAAGAATGTTAGACAAAATCAAACTTCTTATCTAAACACTCTTCCTTACACATAAAAAATGAGCCAAAAAATGCTTCTTATTAATGTTGACGCATGTCCCTATTGGGGTTCCCCCAGAAGCTGACTCTGAAAGAAGAATTCAAATACACATAGTTTGACAGGTGACCACACAAATCACTAATATCGCTGCAGAGAGTGGGAATGAGGAAGAGGAGGCAGCCAGCTAAGACTGTACTGCCAAGCCAGTTATCCTTAACCACAGCCATTGCCTGGAGATGCTTGAGGAAGGGTTAAGTCTCGGGCCCCTCCAGCCTGTGCCAAGTGAAGCATGCCCTCAGGTAAAGAGATGCAGGTGGAAGTCCCGCCCAGCGATATCACCTGGAGCCCTACTAGAGTCTGGTATGTCATTTTCAGCAAAACAGTGTGGACCGTGATCACAGTAGTATACGGAGGACTTTCCTATGCAGTTCTGTAACTCTAACAAGGATCTCCTGCATGTCAAAGGAGAGATGCTCCAAGAAGCTCGTTCTGCTCACTGAACCCTTTTCTTTATTCTAACACAGACCAGACGCACTTGCATGGACATTTAATCTAACAGTCACATATTGCCCATCCAACATGAGAACGTCTAAGAAGTGGAACAAAATCAACATACAGTCTTTGTTCTCAAGGAGCCTATAATTCCAACGGGAGATAGTATTACACGTAACGGTAATACAATGTATAACATGACACACCTCCAATCATCACTAGCAAATATCTATTGCCATGTTTTCAACTTTTTTATCTCACAGCACGTTTGAACCTATAGTTCAACTTCCACAGCCCACTTAAGTTACGTTGATCCAAAAAGAGAGTTAAAAAAACAAAAAGAATATAATTACTATGCTTTGAACTTGCTCAAAAATAATTTAATTAATGATCTTTAAAAATTTTCATGGTACACTTAAGATCCTCTCACGGCATACAGAACACTGGCTGAAAATCATTGATCTATTGGATATCTTTATGTGGGAGGGGGGCTTAGAGGGAAAGGGAAGCTTTGTTGATTGAAGTCGTGGTGAATTTCAAGAATTTCTCTTTCACTCTTTATCTGCTCGTTATCCCGTGTAAACCTCACAACCAGTCTTCAGATCCATAATTTATCTCCATTTTATGATGAGGAAACTCAGGTCTTTGGAGGGTCAAGTAGCTTGACTAGGCCCACTGTCTGAGAAGGACTGCGTGAGAGCTGAATCTAAACGAGCATTACTTGGGACCTGAAAGAAAGCCTTGATGGGACTCTTGGCTCATTCATTCATGTATTTATTCAACAATTAGTATTTCTCGAATCTTGCTACCCCTGCAAGAAATGGCAAAGTACCATTTCTCATCTCTTGAGGCTCTCAGTGTCATACAACCTCCTCTGTGGACAGTGGAGATGGACGTGCTGAGGGATCTAGACCATTCTGGCCTCCCTCGCATTACAGACAGGAACCACTGTCTCATAAAACAATGTGGCAGAGCACTAATGCATGGAACGTGTTTCCTCCCCTCTAACTCAAGAGATAAAACAGCACTTACACCCAGACACATTGAAAATACAGCTTGAAGGTTGCATTTCAGAGAGAAGGGTTCAAATCTGTGTTCTGCC
>NW_003854170.1:0-3754 GCF_000181295.1 Otolemur garnettii
TAGTCTGGAAGAAGCACAGTTAATTTTTGTCTCAAAACCCTCACACATTAACATTTCAAGACTAATAAGTTATTTTCTTTTCTGTGTTAGAAAGCAGATAAACATTAACAATCTGGTGTCAGTAGTGCCACTAACAGACCCAAAACATGCAGAGAGTGCTTAACATAGGCACAGCTTAGGCACGGAGATGAAGGGAGGAAACAGAGGAAGAAGGGGAGAAAGCAGAGTTGCAGACCTCGGCCCTGATCTGTGCATGGAACACTGATCATGCCCCATTGCTCTTTAAAACAAGAAACGTCAAGTCAACAGGGAGTTTTAGACTTCACCCGCGCCAGCCACCATGACTCACCTCTGCTGGTAAGTCCGACTCCAAATGCAGATTTTCACTTATATGGACAGATTTGTTTCTATGCATGACTAAACACACCGTTGATTCCTCAGATAAGTTCAGAAGTGCAAAAAAGGAGGAGGAGAAGCTTTTTAATTACAAGCAATTCAGCCTGGCAAACAGAACTCTCAACCTGTCCAAGTCCTGGACTTCCAAACCTCGCCAAGATTCCCATCTGCTTCTTCTGTAGGAGCTTGGGGGGCGGGGGGTGTTAATTCAAGTTCCTACAGAAGGAATTAGAAAATCTTGGACCAAATAAAGACCCTTAATTCTGGAAAGAAGTCTAATTGTGAAGATATTTTACTGCTCTGGTTGTGGGATGGGGGTAGAGGGGTGTGGTGTAGGACCGGGAAATGACAGAACCAGATTTCAGCTCATCTTGATGAAATTTCAGTTACGAAGGCTACTCTTGCTCCCTCTGGGTTTTCTGGGTGCAGGCTGGAGGTGCCTGGATTTCTATAATCCCCCAAGTGGCTCTCCCTAGCCCACCTACATGCCCACTTTCCTTGAGTTCCAGGAGGTTCCAGAACCCTCTAATGGAGGCCCCTGAAGTATTATGAAACAGGAATTGGCAACCTTTCCTTTCAAGCTGCCAGGCTAGAGAAGGGTTGGTAGGGGTAAATTCACATTCACAGGAAGGTGAATGTAATACGTCTGCCGAGTGTCATGACTCAACTTGTAAGACGTTCCTGACTGCGGCTATCTATCACTCAAGTGGCGGCAGATGGAGGGCAGATGGGCAAGAAGGGTGGAGACAGAGACAGTATTGGGTAGAATGTCTAGAAGCCAGAAGCAGCTGGGTAGCTACTGCTGAGCCTCAGCCAGACTGGCACTGTGGTCAGGAAGCCTGGAGTGCCACTCTCTGGTCAGTGAGCCAAGGGTTGGTTGAAAAATCCTGTAACAGAACCCTCCCTACAGGCACTTGGCATCTGAGCCTTCATGGTTTTGGCACTTGGCCTAATTGCTCAGACTATGTGCTTGGTTAGAGAGTAATTCCTTCATCACACTCAGTGAGTCTCTGTGCACAGCATAGAAGCTGTGATATTTTAATTCCAATAATTCCTTTGCCAACCACCAAATACCGTGGAAACTTCTTTGGGGCTATTAGATATAAACCAAACTCAGAGTTTTACATAATGTGTAGGCTCCTGATTATGGATACCTTTAAAAAGAGCAGAATGTCTACCAAGCAAGAAAACTGTTTTCTTACTTTGTACAAGAAGCCATCTAGAAGTTGTAACGCCACTTAGAAAAAGAATTCCCTTTTTATCTCAGAACACTGAAAGCTAGAAATCAATGTGACATACTTGCTTATACTTGGTAATGTGATTAAGTACCACAACATGATTGAGATACAGTCTTTTCAGCAAGTTAAAATCAGACTATCTCTGGTATATAAGATACCAAAATCTTTTACAGATTAAAGCTGTATGCCAGTATTCAAAAACTAATCAGAGCCAACAGAATCCAAGTCTCCTAATCCAGATTTGAGAGAGAAGGATAACAGAACAATATGAATGGTACCTTTATATGCTGTGAGGATTTAGCTTAATTTACTATAGAATCAAAGTAATTGGAGCTGTAGGAAGCTCATATATCAGTGACTGGCTTCTTACTGGTAAGTCTGCAGTTTATTTTTATAAACTCTGAAATAGGAGACAGAAAGAGTGACATCACAGCGTACAGCACAAGGACACCTGCCTTTTGAATGCTTTTAAAGAAGCATGTTCTTGCCTCACTCCCTCACTGAAAACTGTAATGGCAAAAATTCAGGTAACATTTATTTATTTATGTAGACAGTCTCATTTTGTTGCCCTTTGTAGAATGCTGCTGCATCATAGCTCACAACAACCTCAAATTCTTGGGCTCAAGTGATTCTCTTGTTTCAGCCTCCGAGTAGCTGGGACTACAGGTGCCTGCCACAATACCCAGCTATTTTTTAGAGATGGGGTCTTGCACTCGCTCAGGCCGGTCTCCAACCTGTGAGCTCAGGGAATCCACCCACCTCCACTTCACAGAGTGCTAGGATTACAGGCGTGAGCCACCAGTCCTATAAAAGTATGCCCGGCCTTGTAACATACTTTTAAATAACTTATAATTCAAAAAAGAATTTATAATAAATACAATTTAAAATATCTAGAAATAGCCCTAAAACACATAAAGCATCCAGTATTTGTCTTCATGGGTCCTTTAACCAATACCCCCACTCAAACCACATATAAGGCAAAAACTGACAAAACTGAAAAGAAATATAGACAAATCCACAGTCATACTTAAAATATTTAAAAATATCTCTCAGTCGCTGATACACCAAGATGGACTACAGATGACTGGAACGAGATTAACCAAATTTATCCTCTCACCATATGCAGAGAAATGCACTCCATAACTATGGAAAACATCACTTCAAAGTCTAAAGAGAAGAATTTACGATCATAGACCCTATATTGGACCACAAAGTAAGTATGTACAAATATAAGAGGATATGGAATATATTTTTCTGGCTACAGTGGAATTAAACCTGAAATCAGTAATAACAAAGTAACTAGGAAATGTAATAGTCACATATTTGGAAACATATTTCTAAATAATCTATGGGTCAAGTGCAAAATCACAAATTAACAAATACTGTCAAGTGAAAGGTAATAAACACAGGACATATACACACATTTATGGATGTAGCTAAGCCTGTGAAATACAAATGAACACATTAAATGACTATATTTAAGTGAATGTATTGCAACAGAAAACAGTCTGAAAATCAATGATACAAGCTTCCACTCCATGAAGGGAAAGCCTTCTTTGAAAAGGCTAATTAGAGGGAGCCGGAGCAAGATGGCGGAGGAGATGCATCCCTGAGTCAACTCTCCTGGTGGTTTCAGGTGAGAGTGGGCTTATTGAATCTCTTCTGCGTGTAGTCCTTGGGCAGATAAACAGCGCAGGGCGAGCAGCAAAGAGGTGAATTGCTGGATTGGAAGTGTAGCCCAGAACTACGGTGTCAGCCAGAAAAACTCAGGGCAGCAGCTGAAAGGGCACCATCTGCGCCCTGCGGTGCCAGATCCACGGCTTGCTTCCTGAGAGACAGAAACCAACCCTCCCCCATGAAAGGCTCCTGTGCCCAATTCGCGGGGAGTTTGCGTCTCTCGCGGAGAGTGTGGTGAGGTGTGGCTTCCTGGGCGGAATTTGGCGGCCAGAAACGGGAGACATTTGGACCCAGTTTGGGGTGTCAGGGATCCAGGCATTCGGACAGAAACTCAAGGGGAAGGGACTCTGCTTGGGAACCAATCCATCCCGTAATTTTGGAAGTCTGTCCGGAGCTAGACTGACGCAGTGACCGGCAGGGTGAATCGGTTCCCATCTTGCAAA
>NW_003854171.1:0-3752 GCF_000181295.1 Otolemur garnettii
TGTATGTGGCTGGCGCCTTAGCCAGTTGAGCCACAGGCGCTGAGCCATGAGCCAATTTTTTTATAATGAATCTCTTTCTCTTTCTACCTCCTATTGGGTCTGTTTCCTCTGGAAAACCATGACTAATACAGAGTCCGTGCTTCAAAGAATAAAATTAGATGGTGCTTGATCTTAGCCTCCAACTGGGAAGACCCTTGGGTCTACCAGAAGGATGGGATAATTGGTGTTGGGGGAGGATTCCCAGATGTGACATTCCAAACCAGGTACATGTTGAGAGTGAAGAACAGATTGATTTAGAACTTTGGAGATGTTCATACCATTGCCAGGTGAGGTCCTATTTGTTTTAAAGCTTGGACTCCATAACTATGTTATGTAGTTGAATGTGCTCCCTCCCAAAGTTTATGTGTTGGAAACTTAATCCCCAATGTAAGTGTTGGGAAATAGGGCCTAATAAGAGGTGATTATGTCACCAAGACTCTGTCCTCATTAGTGGATTGATGCCCTTATCATGCGAGTGGAGTAGTTATTAACAGAGTGGGGTCCTGATAAAAGGATAAGTTAGCCCCTCCTTGTCTCTATCTCATGTGCTTGCTTGCCATTCTGCCATGGGATAATGCAGGAAGAAATTCCTGGCTGGCGTCATGCTCTTGGACTTCACAGCTACTAAAATCATTGTTTATAAATTACCCAGTCTGTGGTAGTGTGTTATAGCAGGAGAAAGTGGACAAAGATACTTTATTATAGGTCATGTTGCAAATCCAAGATGAGTTTTAGATTATTTTTTGGGAGATATAAGGAGCTCCCAAATTTCTCTCAGCTAGCCATCAACACTCAAGAAGCCCTCCTAAAGCCTGGAACAGAGTTTAGCCAGGAGAGTTTCAGCTTTTATGATCTTAAAGATCAGCCCTTGAGATTTGGGGTCTTATTGTGATTGTTTTAGTGACTTTCACAGAGGGATCACATCCCGTACCTCAATTCCTCTCCTGGAGTGATCCCTGACAGGTAGATGCCAACCTCTTCTTGGCTGTTACAGTGATTGGAGATGACCTCTCTGAGCCCTGCTTGGACAGAAGGCAGATGGATTTCATTAGGCCAGCTGTGGAGTTGGGCTGGTGTAAAGGCTGTTTTGGTCCTTCTGTGTCTCTGTCCCATCCAGTTCAGCCTTGACTCTGAGGTGGGACATCTTCACGTCAGTCAGACACTTTGACTATAAGATAAGATTCTTAGACTTAAAGGGCACAGGAAGGTCATCAGGGGCACACAGGATTGACAGAGAGTTAGAGGAACAGGCTTATGAATGGCCAGGGATGAGGCACAAAGCACATAATGGCTATTTAGCCAGGTCAGCCTGACCCCAAATCACTACTCTTGTTCTAGACCTCCGAAACACCATCAGTATTACCACCAAATCAACCACTTCCACTTCTTCAAATACCCCTGAACTGGCCCCTTTTCAGTCACTCATTTCTGGTAGGAAAGTCTGATTCTCTGAGCCCAGGTCATGTGCCCAGGCCTGGCAAATATGGAGAGGATCAGAAAGGACACCTTCTTACTTCTGTCATGGTAGGGGGCAAAGGTAGGGAACTCCATCCCTCTCAAGCCCCACAATGGAGAATTGCCCCCACATGGTAAAAAGAGTTAAATGTCGGGCAATCAAAACCTCCTGATGAATTTCTACTCTGAAGAGCATCTGAGATTCTTGCAGTGCTCCAGAGGGAAGCCCTCTCATGGCACTTGGGTAGAGATTGAGGAAGCCAGGCCCCACTATCGTAAATTCCCACACCTTGTCACTGAACACCCAGGTGGCTCTGAAGACAAAAAAGCACCTGCTGTCTGGGTCACTGGGGAGCTGACCCTGGAGCTGGTGTGGGGCTGGAGCAGATCCATAGGCAGGTACTGTGCCAGGCAACTGGAACAGGAAGCAGAATGGGGGGGGGGCAGCAAGAGGACAATCCTAGGAGCTAACTGGTGATCACTTGTGTTGGGCAGCAAAGACCAGGTCCTGGGCCTGACACTCCCTGTTCCCCAATAATAAGTAAATTGACTTCAGTATGAGGTTCTTGGAGTTTTTATAGACCCCTTCCTGTACACTTGACAGAAAAGTTTTATAAAGATAAAACCATATAGTAAGTGCTTTCCTTATGTTTGAATGAGCCCATGAAGGATGGATCTTTTTAAGGCCAGGGAAGCTTTTATTATCTGCTGTTGTATCTCTGGTGTATATGCATGTAGCACAGTAATTGGTGTGATAAGTGTTGAATGTTTGTAGAGTAGGTTTGTACCCATAGAACAGTGGTTATGGCACCAGCCACATACAGTGAGGCTGGTGGGTTTGAACCCAGCACAGGCCAGCTAAACAACAATTACAACTGCAACAAAAAATAGTTGGGCATTGTGGTGGGTGCCTGTAACCCCAGATACTTGGGAGGCTGAGGCAAGAGAATCTCTTGAGCCCAAGACTTTGAGGTTGCTGTGAGCTATGATGCCATGGCACTCTACTAAGGGTGACAGTTTGAGACTCTGTCTAAAAAAGAAAAAAAAAAGGTTTATAGAGTGAATGAAGACTAGCAGTTGTGTGGGAATCAGTACCATAATCTGATATTTAGGGCAGAGCTGAGCTTCTGTGTTCGGGCTACTTGGTGGAGAAAAGGGTATGGGACTTAATGAGGAATCAGGTTGCAGACTGAGCAGCCCAGGCTGAGAGGCTAGTCTAGGGTCGGGTGATTGCTGTGTGCTTCCCAGCCCCACTTCCTTTTCCTCTTGGGTATAAAGCTAGATTTCATTTCCCAGCCTTTCTTGCAGTTCAGTGAGGGAGTGTGACTAGTTCTGACCAATAGAAGTTGTTTTTTTTGAGACAGAGTCTCTATTGCCCTGGGTAGAGTGCCGTGGCATCACAGCTCATAGCAACTTCTAACTCTTGGGCTTAAGCGATTCTCTTGCCTCAGCCTCCCAAGTAGCTGGGACTACAGGTGCCCATCACAATGCTCAGCTATTTTTTGGTTGGAGTTGTCATTGTTGTTTGGCAGACCTGGGCTGGATTTGAACCCACCAGCTCCAGTGTATGTGACTGGCACCCTAGCCTCTTGAGCTACAGGCACCGAGCTGACCAATAGAATTTGGGTGAAAGTGTCACATGCCACCTTTAGGCCTGGTCCCTAAAACATCCCCTGTGATCCATCACTCTCTCTTGTCTTTTATCTGCTGGTTGGACACTGAGGATGCAGGGGGGCTCCAGGCCTTAGGATATGGCAGAGCCATGAGGGTGAAGCGGCTTGGGTCCCTGAGTGACCGTAGGGAATAGAGTTCCTACTTTAGTTTCTCACTGGTCTGTGACGGGAATGAGTGACAGGAATGAAAAAATCTGTATTGTGTTAAGCCCCTGAGATTGGGGGTTGCCATGAAGTGGTCACTAGCTGCCTTATCATAGGCGACTTATCATTTCAACATGGGGACAGAGAGAGTGGTGCTGAGCATCACCAGTTAGGGCAGAGGCCTGGCTGCAATTTTCCTCCCATAAAGTGAAAACAAACCGATGTGCTCACAGACACGGGGGGAGTAGAGAGAGCGTGAACTGATTGTTGGGCAGGGATTTGGGCCCCTTTTAAAGCTTGAAAGTTTTGAAGTGACAGAGAAATCCAAGTGGAAGTTCAGTGGGAAGTTGGAAAAAGACCAGGCCTGAGATTTGGTGAGAATCTATCCTCACAGAAGTGGCCGCTGAAGCCATGAGAGGAATGGCCTACTTGAGGAAGACC
>NW_003854172.1:0-3751 GCF_000181295.1 Otolemur garnettii
GGTTCCCTGTAAAATTAGGGTACTTTTATAAGCAAATTCAGTATTTTTAAATTCACAAGCATTGCATCATATATTTCAGAAAGTAATGCGTTTCTGTGAAGATTATTAGAAATACCTTTTTCTCTTAGGAAGGCAGCATGGTGGACTGAAAAAATCTGTGCCTCCAAGTCAGAAGGATTTGGGGCTAAGAGTTTGTCTTTTTTTTTTTTTTTTTCTTGAGACAGGATCTCACTCTGTTGCTTAGGCTAAAGTGCAGTGGTATCATGATCGATCACTTCAGCCTCCAATATCTGGGCTCAAGTGATCCTCCCACCTTTGCCTCCCAAAGTGCTAAGATCATATGTGTGAGCCACTGTGCCTAGCCCAGAGTCAGTCTGAAGTGTACAATCTCAAGTTATTGCTCTCGCTAGTCTGTTTCCTCTTCTTTCAAGTGGGGATAATACTTACCCTGTTGGGTGGTTGTGAAGACTAGTAATTATGTTGATAAAGTGATCTCCTCAATAATGGTCCAACTGGGTGTCTGTCCTCCATGAGGTTCAGTGAGGTCAGGAAATGGGCTTTACAGAACTGGAAATCCCCAGTGTAGTACAGTATCTAACACACATTAGGAACTTGGTAACTGTTTATCAATCAAAGGCCATATAAATGTCAATACCACTAACCTGATAATTAGTGGATCTATACCCTTTAACTTACATATATTTTGTCTTTATAAATAGACTCTGGGAAAATACTTTTCTTCATCTTTCTCTTGAGAAGCCCCCTGTCACCTCTCCTGGCTTACAGCAACTACATATTTCCAGGTTTGATTTAAAATAAGTGCTAGAATGACACTTTAAGTTATCATCCTGTTTTTCCTTTCTAGAACTAAAATCTCACAGCCATGATATTTTGTTATTGTACTAGAAGAGAGTCTTACTTCAGTTTAAATCTAGTTAGCCTCAAGTCCTACAAAAATGTAAGTCCTTCTCATCAATATCAAATCACAGCTCCCTTCTCTGAGCAGAGCTGACTGGCGTTTGCTCCTAACACATTTCAGAGTTGAGGCTTCACTCTTGGAAGAGCTTCTGAGTAGATACTGCTACTGAGAGACTGCAGTATTGGGAAGTCAGCAGAAGAGGAACTAGATCCCTCTGTGACAGTTTCTCAGGTAAAAAGAAAAGAGCTTCAAAGAAATAAGTATTGTACTAATGTTTCTTATTCCCCTTATAATTGACAATAAGGTTTTTTTCTTTTTGGAGACAGAGTCTCACTATGTCACCTTCGGTAGAGTATAGCAACCTCGAACTCTTGGGCTTAAATGATTCTCTTGCCTCATCCTCCCTAGGCTGGGTCTACAGGTGCTCCCCACAACGCCTCGCTAATTTTCTTTTGTGGCAGTTGTCATTGTTGTTTAGCTGGCCCAGGCTGGGTTAGAACCCGCCAGATTTGGTGTATGTGGCTGGAACCATAACCACTGTGCTACGCACACCAAACCTGATGAGTTCTAAACAGGAAAAGTATTGACTTAGTATTGACTCTACTCCTATTTATGTGACACAAGCACAATTACCTGACCTCTGGGAGCCTCAGCTTCCTTAAGTGGAATTTACACAGGGAAGATGAAAGTTGAAATAGGCAATGTGTATAAAGTGCCTATCAGTGTTCGACTAATATTATGAATAAGAATAAATCAGAGTTCCCATGAACCATTATTTCTAGGAAAAAATTGAGGGGAAAAAATCACTTTAAAATATCTTTCCAATGTTTTTCTTTTTTTAATTTAAAAACAGAACCTTTTCTGGACAGAATTCTATTTTCAAATACCAGATGGATGATACATTGCGCATTTATCAAGAAGATTAAAGGAAATGCCCTTGGTTGCAAACTTACTTGGAAAAGCTCTCAATGTTACCCAAATCACATAACAAATTTTAGTGTCATTAAGGTCTCTAAGATCACGAAAGGTGAGAAACTAATTCATTTCAGTCATGATTAGACACTTATTTGGGGCAATAAACAGTTTATCTTGGCATCAAGGTCTATACTGATTCACCAGCACAGAAGTCGTAGTAACAAGATCTTCAATTCTGCAACTTTCAAACAAGCAGACAAACGCCATTGTGCGGCCCAGGACTCCTGACGTCCAGACTTTAGTCTTACTTTCCCAGATCCACAAGGCCTTTGCTCATTTAAACGTATTTTGTTTTTAACTCAGTGCAGTCAAAGTAATTTACCATCCAGCAGTCCTGGTTAAAAAGCTCTTTCCTAGGTATGTGGGAAATGGGAAGAGGAAAGGGTTTATGCAGGGATTCTATTTTTTGAGTTCTTCTTTGTTCCTTTTAGCACTTGTGATCGACAAAGGCTAGAACGAGGGGGTTCAGGGGCAAAGGGCGCTCAGCAGACCTCTGCAGCCCCTCCAGGTATCCAGGCGTGGGAACCTCGGGAGTTCCCAACGCGCTCCCTTCCCCCACGTCCGCAAGCCAGTCCACTCGTGCTGTCTGAGAGGCGCCTGGGAAGCCGCAAATTAGGGACCTGGAGTCAGGGATTGGTTATTGTCCGGGCTGTCTACCCTAGATCTAGCCTCCCGCCCAGCAACCTAGAACTCCTGCGGACGAGTACTATACGGCCCCCCTGCCAGACCCAGCGGCTCGGCCGCAGATTAGGCCCCTCTGATTCCCGCCCCGCCTCCCCATCCAGACCTGGGGCGTCGCTGCACATTTCCATTGATTTTCAGCTCTGTCGATCAGGCCACTGCTCGCCTCCCCCAAACAGCCGGTGGAGCCGGCACCTGCTGAGGAGAAGGCGGGGCTTCTAGCAGGGGGCGGAGCGAGGGCGGGGCCTCGACGGAGGTTGGCGCTGATGAGACTTCGGGCTATGGATCTGGACCAGAGCGCTCCTTCCTCGCTACAGCAGCTAAGGCTGCTGCACCTGGTCAGGTAAAAGGTCTTGTTTGTCCTGCTGGCCATCTGCACCGCCTCTTCTTCCCAACCTAGGGCTGCTCGCCCCGCCTCTCTCTGGCATCAGTGTTCTCAGAATGAGGCATCGATCTATTTGCCAAGCTACTTTATCTTCTTCTGACGCGATTCCTCCAACTCCGGAGGGTGTTTGGGTGGGCCCTCGGGTCACTCCTGCGCTCCTCACTACAAAATTGTCCTTAACTCTCAGGTCCCAGCCCTCTTGACCTGCCAATGCAGTCTCATTCCCAGCTTGGCACAGGAACGGTGGAAGGGTGGAAGGGCGGGGGAGGGAAGGATGCAGCGCTTTATTTTGAAGCTGGATGTGCTTAGCTCAGGGAGGGGGCGCAACACGGTGAGGGTGGGATTGGGAAGGGAAGCGCTTCATGATTATGACTGGCAATGACTGGAAGGATATCCATTGCTGCTCTGTGCTTGTATTTATAGGTGACATCACCATCACCGTTTTCTTCTTTCATATCACCCCCACCATCACATCATCACTCCACTGGGACCACCACCATCACATCTCTCTTCCTTCATTAGAGCTCTTCAAGATCTGTTAAAGCACATTCTGTTCAGTCATGTAAGTGCCTACTGCTCTCCCCCACCCCCACTCCCAAGTGGCAAGCAGTGTTTCTGCACCCTGAGGTCAAAACCAAGCCCTCTTTTAACTCAAGGACAAGTAGCTGGGAGCTGAGTTGGGAGGGGGGTCCTTATCTTCACTGCAGTTGAGGTTGCCAAAGAAACCCATTTATTGTAATCATCCACATTTCTACATGCTGACTCCTAGAGATCTGAAGTTGGCTGTCACA
>NW_003854173.1:0-2146 GCF_000181295.1 Otolemur garnettii
TGTGAAAGTCAAAAGAATGATCTCTTTCCCTAATGTTGGCAATCCCAAGCCACATAAAGAGACTGGTATTTATTTCAGATCATTATAGCTTGATGACTGATCAATCTGACGATCTTCCTATTCTGTGGGATAAACAAAAGAAATTTTTGTTTGTATTTCATGGCCATTTATCATTCCTCTGCTTTCAAACTGCAAAGCTGAGATCAAAGGAGAGAGGGAAGACTAGTATTTGGCAGCTTAATGCTGAGAGCAAGCATGATTATACCTCAGTGTTTTCAACTTGCTAAATATCACCTCTGCCCACTTTGCATTGTGAAATAAACATGCCCCTGGAACCACTAAGATAACTAAATCCCTCAAGTTCTATTTACATCAGTTCTATTTACTCTTTGAATTTAGAATTAAAATTATTATCCCCCAAATAATCAATACAAATTAGTCTTCCCATCCACATATCCCTTGGCTCTGTTGATAATTTGCTGGGTGTTTTAACCAGACACCCCTCCTTATCTGGGCCTAAGTTTTCACAAATGCAAAATGAAAGAATGTGGACTGGATCATTTTTGACATTTTCATTAGCAAGGATGAGACGCAGATTTGCTATTCAAGTACTCCACCAAATTAATTTATGTGTTATCATAATTTTTTTATTCTACAAGCAAAATTTGTAAATAAGAAGAGTATGTTATAAATATGAACAAAGGGAGTTTTTTCCCAGAAAGAATATACAACTATTATGTGATCTTATGCCCATATTATTCCTATAAAATTTTACCATATTATGCCTATAAAATGTGAAATCTTGAGGTAAGGTCTAAGAGTATTTTATTTATTTGTTTAATCATAAATCACATAAATATGCAGCATAAAATACTAACGTCTCATTGCATATCTTAAAGTTTCCACTTCTCTATCTGGGTAATCACCCTCAATAGCAAGTTTATATGTATAATTGTATATGTATATGAATATGGATATGTGTATGTATATGTATGCAAATGTACAGATGTATCTGTCTGCATTTACCTTTTGTTTTACATTAATGGGTTTGTATTTTATGTATTATTTTATAAATTCCCTTTGACCTCACATAACAATGGTCTTTGCAGTACTCCTCACATCAGTATATATAGAATATAAATCATTCTCTGTATAGATGCTTACTAATGAATTATATATTCATCCTGCATCAGGTGACATACATTTAGATTTTTATTTCTTTTAATTTTATAATGACAAAAATGTTGGGGGGATTTTTTTCTTTATTTCCAATTTCAACTGAGATATTTTAATCATTTTTATTTGTAAGAATCTTTTGGCACATGCATAGCCATTCAACATCTACCTGATGAATAATTTATGAAAGGAACTGTCACATGTTACACTAATATAGATTTTCATATATATATATGAATCCTATATATATATATATATTTTTTTTTTTTTTATTTGAGTGCTGAGTAAAAAAGTTTATTGCCAAACAGGGAAAGGATTCCATCCTAGACTCTAGGTTCAGGAGTGATGGGGGCTGGGGAAGAGTGGGAGAACTGGGATTAGCTGTGAACTCTTTCTGATTGACTGGGGATGGGGGTTGGGGATGGGATGAACTCTGGGCTGGTTGGAGGTGCTCAGCTATGTGGAGTACCTAGGACATCATGCCAGGATTATGGTCTCTAGCAGCCTCCCAAACATGGCATACCCAAACCAAGATTTGGGCACCCAGTCAGGTCTTCATGTCAGCAGGCTAAATGGCAGGTCTGGGCTTATCACTTGCCCCCTATCTTCAATTTTTTTTTAATTTTCTCTATACATATACATGTATTTATTTGATTTCCACTTTTTGCCTTCACAAATTAAAAAGGCTCAAAATTTAATAACAATAAAAATGTTTTAGATAACGACTAGAAATGAAAACCTCTTAAAAGAATGAATGAAGATAAATACATTCAGAAAAGAAATCAAATGATTGCTGCAATGAAATATTAAGCAATAATAATAATGCAAAAAAAATAACATTCACATTGTCAAATAAGAGTATGTCTATTATAGAGTGCTTATTTTTTTCCAAAGTCTCAAAAAATAGACAACTAATATTTATAGATAAAAATAAAAGATAATTTCAAAAAACAGATCATGCCAAATCTTA
>NW_003854173.1:2682-3750 GCF_000181295.1 Otolemur garnettii
ATCATAAAATTTCAAACCATCCATACATCTGCTTTTTGATTTGTTATTCATTTTCTCATATATTTTTTTTCCTCTCAGGAAGATTACTAAATATTTATCAGATAGCAATCACTGCACCAGATGATCGATATCACTTGCTACCAATTAGTTTAGTATAACAAAATAAAGAATAAATGTTATTTACTGAGTAATTATTTTGTTGTATTTGCTTGTCCATGTTCATCTAATTTATTTCTAGCAACAATCGTACCAGGTAGGTGTTTTAATTATGTGAACACACAGTGATTCAGAGAATGATTTCTGCAAGTATGTAGAGTTAAATATTTTCAGTGAGACAAAATTGATTCTGTATCCAAGCTAAGTCAATGATAAACAATTGTCTTTAATGTAAATGTTTACTTTTCTTATCTAGGAAATGGAGATAATATTAATATTAACAATCCTATTTGGTTTATATGAGCTTTGAGCAAGACCTGGGACACTATAAAATAAGTTACAACTACAGTTATTTTCATTATTGTCTCCTACATGAGCACTATTAGTGGCTAAAGGTGCTAAACTGAATGGAAGCAGAGGCTGACTGATCAGCTTTGTCTAGACAATAGGAAATGCTGATATTCTTTACCTTGACTTCTGAAAACAAGAAAGAAGTTGGAAAGTGACTACAAAAGTCTTATGTAGAAAGAGGTGTAGAATGGTGACAGAGGGAAATGGTCTAAAAAATGGTAAAAATGTTCTCTGTCTCTTTGAAACCTCCTCACTATTTCTGAGAAGTAAAACTTGGGTCCATACCCAAGAGTGGGAATCAGAGGGACAAGGGAGTGTGCTTTGTTCTTTGTACTATGGCAAATAACTCAGTGGATTTATTCAGGCAAAAGTGCAAGATTGCTTTTGCTGGAGATGGGGTCAATCAAGACCATCAATGACAGTTGAACATGAATAACCTAACGTTGAAAAGCTACCTTTAAAAACTCTGTATTTCTGGTTAGGAGGTTGACACTTTAGACAAGAGCCTCCATCCTCCTCAGTTATTGTCAAATTAATAAGTTTTCCTTTCCCTTCAAACCA
>NW_003854174.1:0-3746 GCF_000181295.1 Otolemur garnettii
TAGTCTGGAAGAAGCACAGTTAATTTTTGTCTCAAAACCCTCACACATTAACATTTCAAGACTAATAAGTTATTTTCTTTTCTGTGTTAGAAAGCAGATAAACATTAACAATCTGGTGTCAGTAGTGCCACTAACAGACCCAAAACATGCAGAGAGTGCTTAACATAGGCACAGCTTAGGCACGGAGATGAAGGGAGGAAACAGAGGAAGAAGGGGAGAAAGCAGAGTTGCAGACCTCGGCCCTGATCTGTGCATGGAACACTGATCATGCCCCATTGCTCTTTAAAACAAGAAACGTCAAGTCAACAGGGAGTTTTAGACTTCACCCGCGCCAGCCACCATGACTCACCTCTGCTGGTAAGTCCGACTCCAAATGCAGATTTTCACTTATATGGACAGATTTGTTTCTATGCATGACTAAACACACCGTTGATTCCTCAGATAAGTTCAGAAGTGCAAAAAAGGAGGAGGAGAAGCTTTTTAATTACAAGCAATTCAGCCTGGCAAACAGAACTCTCAACCTGTCCAAGTCCTGGACTTCCAAACCTCGCCAAGATTCCCATCTGCTTCTTCTGTAGGAGCTTGGGGGGCGGGGGGTGTTAATTCAAGTTCCTACAGAAGGAATTAGAAAATCTTGGACCAAATAAAGACCCTTAATTCTGGAAAGAAGTCTAATTGTGAAGATATTTTACTGCTCTGGTTGTGGGATGGGGGTAGAGGGGTGTGGTGTAGGACCGGGAAATGACAGAACCAGATTTCAGCTCATCTTGATGAAATTTCAGTTACGAAGGCTACTCTTGCTCCCTCTGGGTTTTCTGGGTGCAGGCTGGAGGTGCCTGGATTTCTATAATCCCCCAAGTGGCTCTCCCTAGCCCACCTACATGCCCACTTTCCTTGAGTTCCAGGAGGTTCCAGAACCCTCTAATGGAGGCCCCTGAAGTATTATGAAACAGGAATTGGCAACCTTTCCTTTCAAGCTGCCAGGCTAGAGAAGGGTTGGTAGGGGTAAATTCACATTCACAGGAAGGTGAATGTAATACGTCTGCCGAGTGTCATGACTCAACTTGTAAGACGTTCCTGACTGCGGCTATCTATCACTCAAGTGGCGGCAGATGGAGGGCAGATGGGCAAGAAGGGTGGAGACAGAGACAGTATTGGGTAGAATGTCTAGAAGCCAGAAGCAGCTGGGTAGCTACTGCTGAGCCTCAGCCAGACTGGCACTGTGGTCAGGAAGCCTGGAGTGCCACTCTCTGGTCAGTGAGCCAAGGGTTGGTTGAAAAATCCTGTAACAGAACCCTCCCTACAGGCACTTGGCATCTGAGCCTTCATGGTTTTGGCACTTGGCCTAATTGCTCAGACTATGTGCTTGGTTAGAGAGTAATTCCTTCATCACACTCAGTGAGTCTCTGTGCACAGCATAGAAGCTGTGATATTTTAATTCCAATAATTCCTTTGCCAACCACCAAATACCGTGGAAACTTCTTTGGGGCTATTAGATATAAACCAAACTCAGAGTTTTACATAATGTGTAGGCTCCTGATTATGGATACCTTTAAAAAGAGCAGAATGTCTACCAAGCAAGAAAACTGTTTTCTTACTTTGTACAAGAAGCCATCTAGAAGTTGTAACGCCACTTAGAAAAAGAATTCCCTTTTTATCTCAGAACACTGAAAGCTAGAAATCAATGTGACATACTTGCTTATACTTGGTAATGTGATTAAGTACCACAACATGATTGAGATACAGTCTTTTCAGCAAGTTAAAATCAGACTATCTCTGGTATATAAGATACCAAAATCTTTTACAGATTAAAGCTGTATGCCAGTATTCAAAAACTAATCAGAGCCAACAGAATCCAAGTCTCCTAATCCAGATTTGAGAGAGAAGGATAACAGAACAATATGAATGGTACCTTTATATGCTGTGAGGATTTAGCTTAATTTACTATAGAATCAAAGTAATTGGAGCTGTAGGAAGCTCATATATCAGTGACTGGCTTCTTACTGGTAAGTCTGCAGTTTATTTTTATAAACTCTGAAATAGGAGACAGAAAGAGTGACATCACAGCGTACAGCACAAGGACACCTGCCTTTTGAATGCTTTTAAAGAAGCATGTTCTTGCCTCACTCCCTCACTGAAAACTGTAATGGCAAAAATTCAGGTAACATTTATTTATTTATGTAGACAGTCTCATTTTGTTGCCCTTTGTAGAATGCTGCTGCATCATAGCTCACAACAACCTCAAATTCTTGGGCTCAAGTGATTCTCTTGTTTCAGCCTCCGAGTAGCTGGGACTACAGGTGCCTGCCACAATACCCAGCTATTTTTTAGAGATGGGGTCTTGCACTCGCTCAGGCCGGTCTCCAACCTGTGAGCTCAGGGAATCCACCCACCTCCACTTCACAGAGTGCTAGGATTACAGGCGTGAGCCACCAGTCCTATAAAAGTATGCCCGGCCTTGTAACATACTTTTAAATAACTTATAATTCAAAAAAGAATTTATAATAAATACAATTTAAAATATCTAGAAATAGCCCTAAAACACATAAAGCATCCAGTATTTGTCTTCATGGGTCCTTTAACCAATACCCCCACTCAAACCACATATAAGGCAAAAACTGACAAAACTGAAAAGAAATATAGACAAATCCACAGTCATACTTAAAATATTTAAAAATATCTCTCAGTCGCTGATACACCAAGATGGACTACAGATGACTGGAACGAGATTAACCAAATTTATCCTCTCACCATATGCAGAGAAATGCACTCCATAACTATGGAAAACATCACTTCAAAGTCTAAAGAGAAGAATTTACGATCATAGACCCTATATTGGACCACAAAGTAAGTATGTACAAATATAAGAGGATATGGAATATATTTTTCTGGCTACAGTGGAATTAAACCTGAAATCAGTAATAACAAAGTAACTAGGAAATGTAATAGTCACATATTTGGAAACATATTTCTAAATAATCTATGGGTCAAGTGCAAAATCACAAATTAACAAATACTGTCAAGTGAAAGGTAATAAACACAGGACATATACACACATTTATGGATGTAGCTAAGCCTGTGAAATACAAATGAACACATTAAATGACTATATTTAAGTGAATGTATTGCAACAGAAAACAGTCTGAAAATCAATGATACAAGCTTCCACTCCATGAAGGGAAAGCCTTCTTTGAAAAGGCTAATTAGAGGGAGCCGGAGCAAGATGGCGGAGGAGATGCATCCCTGAGTCAACTCTCCTGGTGGTTTCAGGTGAGAGTGGGCTTATTGAATCTCTTCTGCGTGTAGTCCTTGGGCAGATAAACAGCGCAGGGCGAGCAGCAAAGAGGTGAATTGCTGGATTGGAAGTGTAGCCCAGAACTACGGTGTCAGCCAGAAAAACTCAGGGCAGCAGCTGAAAGGGCACCATCTGCGCCCTGCGGTGCCAGATCCACGGCTTGCTTCCTGAGAGACAGAAACCAACCCTCCCCCATGAAAGGCTCCTGTGCCCAATTCGCGGGGAGTTTGCGTCTCTCGCGGAGAGTGTGGTGAGGTGTGGCTTCCTGGGCGGAATTTGGCGGCCAGAAACGGGAGACATTTGGACCCAGTTTGGGGTGTCAGGGATCCAGGCATTCGGACAGAAACTCAAGGGGAAGGGACTCTGCTTGGGAACCAATCCATCCCGTAATTTTGGAAGTCTGTCCGGAGCTAGACTGACGCAGTGACCGGCAGGGTGAATCGGTTCCCAT
>NW_003854175.1:0-1322 GCF_000181295.1 Otolemur garnettii
GCTCTGGCAGGAGAAAGTCAAGAGGGCACCAGTCCCAAAGACAGGCTTGCTGCAGGAATGAAAGGAACCCAAAGGTCTTGGGCAGTACCACCAGCACTAGAGTTAGCCTGAGATGCATTCAACGCATTCAATGCATATTCCCAGACCCCATCGGCCTCTCCAGGGGCCGGGCTCAGAAATCTGCATTTTGTGAAAGTCTTTTAAGGTATCTGGGTTCTCTGTTAGGTCAATAGCAACTAAATTAAATTAGAAATTCAATTTCTTGGTACATTTTTCTTAACTTTCAAAGAGCTGTTCCTTGGAAAGTGGCAATTGCCTTCAGATTATTTTTTGGCAGGAAAGAGGGGTTAATGTAGCCCCTCAAGACCAAAGTAAGAAAATCCCAAAGAGCTAAGAGCTGACATGAATTGATCACTAAGTGTGAGCCCAGCACTGCCCTGCATACTGATGCAACAGCTTATTCACACCTCACAATACAGCGTCTTGGTGAGATGAATACAGTTATTGTCACCCCCATTTTACAGATGGTAAAACTGAGGCTTAGAAACACACTAGATCCTGACTGTCTTCACACACTAGTAAGAGACTGAGCTGAGATTTGAACTCAGGCAGTGAGACTTGCCAAACTTCAAGGCTAGAGCACTTCTAACACCTTCTGCATAGCCAAATGTGCCTGGCACAAGAACACCCTACATTTGACCCCTCAGAAGGATCAGACATTAGCTTCTTATGCACTAACTCCTTTCCACCTGTTCAGCCTCGCCCATTACTGCGCTTTCTCTTGTCTCTCCATCCATGAGTGGAAGGGAGGCATTGAGATTGGAATGAAATAGAAGAATTTGTCAGTAACCCCCCAAAAGGAAATATTTACATTCTGGATAGCTGGCTACCGGTCTGTGACTGTAGAATTTGTAAGGCTCTACTGCTTCAAAATAATTGGCCTTTTAAATTTGACTGATGGCTCAAGTCACCTGAAGTAAGAATCTTCTAGATATTTTTTTTTTCTACTAAGAAGAAAAGAAAAGACTGATTCAGCAATCAAAAAGGTGGAGTTCCATACTGACTTGAACCGTTGGCTCATCAGAGAAATGGATAGATCATTTTAAGCACTGTGAAGTTCAATAATTTCCACTGACTACGAGGAAAAGCTGGACATGTCAATTACAAAGAACTAAGAGTGTGTGCACGATTTCAGGCCTCTACCCCAGCACTCGGATGCATCTGTGGCTAGCTTGGAAGTTGTCCAGGAAGGAGCCCGCGTGGAGAGGCCTGTGAACAATTCCCAGAAGATTCCACTACCTTTCTCAGGGAGTTGGTGCTGC
>NW_003854175.1:2302-3745 GCF_000181295.1 Otolemur garnettii
GAGCCGTATTGTAGATCTTGACTCCTCTTCTATATTAGATTCACATGTTGATAATATCCTCTCCCTTCCAGAGGATTAGAAAATCCATTCATTCATCTTAATGTCACAACACTCGCCATCCCATAAGAAAAGCCAAAAGGCAATGCATCTGTGTGAACTCATCTTCTTTAGGAATTAAACTCCCATTTTGTGAAATGATAGTAAAAGTCAAACCAAGTCTCTGGGCAGTAGTACAGCCACACCCCACCGTATGGAGTTACTTTTCGTCTATCACTTCTACATTATGGAGCACATCTGAAGGGCAGAAGAAGCTGGACAGGGAGCAAGGCAGACCCCCAGCCCCTCATGAACTCACACGCATGAGCCACTTGTTTGCACTGTCAGTAAATCACTGACCAAAACCTGATGCGCAAAACCGAACTGAGTCGGACAATACTGTGCTGATTCAAAAAGCTTCAAGCATAGATTAATCCCGAGAAGACTCCCCTGCCCACTCCATATCCGGCACACAAACTCCAAAGAATAGGAACAGAATGCATTTTGGTCAAATCACATTTGAAACGGTGAAATGTCTCCCGCCTCACATTCTCCCGGGGGATGTGCTCGAGGAGAATCATGCAGGCTGTTGAGGAAGGTAATTATTTTCCTCTTCTCAGTCTTGTCTTTCTTTGCTTTTCATTCATTTACCTACCTGAACTCACTTAGGTTAAACGTCTATATCATCACATTCTAAATCCAGCTTAGTTTGTGTGATTCTTTTCATAAAAATTATTCAATTCTTGATTGATTTTTTTTTTAATAAGTCAACAGGATTACCAAGCCAAACTGGTTATCTTGATCCTGAAACATTAATCAAAGACATTGAAAACCATATAAGCACACCCCAAATGATGCTCTGGCCAGGCTGAAGGATCGGGAGCCCTGATAAAGAAGACCCCAGACTGTATGGGTAATTGCAACCTGGAAGACTCCTGCAGAACAGAATACGTCATGCTTTTCCAGAATGCTGTGGCAGTTGGAGAACTCAGAAACCCCAGTTTTGATTCACAGTAAGCAAGACAGTCTCAAGATTCCCTGAAATTACATTTGCCACAAGCACTTATTATGTGCTGTGCTCTTTGCTCCAAGATGCTGGGGAAACCAAGATAAACAAGCCACTCTCTCAATCCTTCAGGCCCTCACATACTAGTGGAAGAAAGCAGGAGAGGAAATACTTAATAAGAAATGCACTAAATACTAAGGATATAACAAGACATACTTGGATGGAATACACAGGACGAATTCTTGGAAGAGGATGGCCATGGGGCTGCATAGCAGAAGGGATCCAGCAGGGTGGCTCACAGAGGAATGAGATGGGGATCTGGGGAGAGTCACCCTGTACAAATAACCAAGTTTAATTCAACCACCCATAGGGAAGTTTCACTATCTCAAAAAAAAAAAAAA
>NW_003854176.1:0-3741 GCF_000181295.1 Otolemur garnettii
CGCAAGAGAGGCATAGTGCTTTTGAGAATTGCAAGGATTCAGTTAAAGTTCCTTTATTCCCTTCATCGAGTCTACTAACTCCATGCTATGACTATCCAGGGACCCAAATCCGTTTGGGTTCCCCTTAAGCAATGGACTAGATCAGAACCTTTCTGTTTTCCTCTCCCTCCTCATGAAAAACGTAGCTATTTGTTGGAAGGAAACCATGTGTAAATATTTGCCCTTGACTTATAGGATATTACTCACGCTATTATAGGATATTACTCATGCTGCCTTTCCTGGAGATAACCCTGTCCAAAGAAAGGGGCAGTGCCTAATAGAACAAATCTTTAACGGCAGAATTTTAAGTAACAGCAGCAACATTGTTCTGGAGATATTTCACTTCTCATAGACAGCCATTGAGTCTGACCACGAATAAGCCTAAATTTGTATTTAAAAGAAATCTTCAGGCCAGGTACAGTGGCTTATGCCTCTAATCTCAGCACTCGGGGAGGCCAAGGTGGGTAGATTGCTTGAACTCAGGAGTTCAAGACCAGCCTGAGTAAGACTGAGACCCCATCTCTAAAAATAGCTAGGCATTGTGGAGGGTGCCTGTAGTTCCGGGGGCTGAGACAAGAGGATGATTTGAGCAGAAGATTTTGAGGTTATACTGAGATATGATACCATGGCACTCTACCAAGGGCAACAAAGTGAGGCTCTGTCTCAAAAGGAAAAAAAAAAAAAGAGAGAGAGAGAAGAAGAAATCTTATTAATATGTCTAGAAAGTTTTTATGAAAAAAAAGTATGTCTGGTTGTGAGTTATATGTATGTTATACATACAAATTTGCTGTAATGTCAGTTACAAATCTATCAGTAAAACCACTTCTCTTCTTTATCTGATGACTTTGCTAAGTACAGGTAATTAGCACAGACTTTGGTAAGTCTCTGGACAGTACATATACTGAGATGCATGTGTGCCAACTTAAGACAATAGAGTAATGGCTGTTGTGGTTTAAAGCCGAGGTTGCGTCCCATGGAAATGACCTGGGCTGGCTGGCAAGCATCCTTCGGTAACACCCATGAGTTATGATGCTTCCTACTGTAGGTCATAGGGTCTGGCGCCTACAGATCTCCTGGGTTTGGCCTAGGCTTGTTTCAGACATTATTTGGGATTAAACTTGTTAGTGCCAGTTCCATCTTTTCCATTAGCTGTTCATTAATAAAACTCCAGATGCCCATCATTCATCACATCATAACATACTGGATGGCAGTTAATTCACCTACAGTTTTCGTATTTGATAACTTCCTCATTCGTGTTAATTGGATTACTTGGAATTTTCCATCAATCACGGCATCTCAAGTTTTGGCTCTTCTGAAAGAATCCATTTGTGAGATATATATTATACACTAGATGTACACAAGCAAAATTAAGTGCAGGATCCAATTTCAGCCATGACTCATGTCTGCTCTGACTGGAGTGGAGGGCACAGGTTTGTCCCTCAATAGATTCTTCCTCAAAAGAGGAAAATAAAGTTAAGAGCAATTACTTTTACCTTAACTCACCTTACTCAAAACCCCTCTGATTCATAGGGCCGTGAGGAAATATTTATGTTCAAGGAGACTTTGAAAGAACATTTACTGCAGGGAGTCAGGTGGGGCGAAGGCCTGAAAGGGATTGGGGGTTTGGAACTGAGATGTGGTCTGGTGTGTGGAGCAGCATTGAGATTTTGTTCCTGTTCCTCTCCTGTTAGCTCCAGCAGTGAGAAGTGATGTTCTCTTTGGATCATTCCAGCTCTGTAATGTGATCAGAGTCTATTGGTGCGAATTCTTGAGGTTGGGGGAAAGAGTCATGATTATTTTCTCAATTTTCCTACAAATACTCTCCGAACCCATTCACTTCCACTCTTTCTTTTAAAGACATGCGTTGTACTTTTCTCCATAGCAACTTATTCCTCATTATAACTTGAACCGTAAGTTCATGCTTGGTTTCTCTTCTCATTGTGATAGAACTAAAATAAAAAGACAAAATAGTAGAGACTTCATAAAAGTGAGAACATTGCTGGTATACATGGCACATGTTTTCTACTGGCTTCCATGGGAACGGTACAAGTTAGGTACATACAGCCTATTCCAATGAAAGAGAAACTCAGCAGAGGACACAGGCTCCCGTTGCCTTTGTCCATGGTGTGTGCGGGGCGAGCACCTCAGCGTGGTGGGACTGGGCTGCAACTCTAGCTGGGTCTGCTCCCTGGGCTGAATCAGCAGTCATCCTACCGGTTCGCATATCCTGGAGGTCAAGTAAATAAGTGATTCCCACAGCCCCACATTTCTCCTTATGCCAACATGCTCCCAGGATATCAAGCAGGTCACAGTAAGACCCAGATAACAATTCATTTCAGGTTTCCAGGTTGCTAAGAGCCCCCGCAATTTTCCTGTGTATGGCCCAGATCTTCTTCAATCTTGCTCGGCTATTTCCCTTCTGAGGTCTTGCTCTCAGATCTGCATATATTTACATGTTTTAGCCTGCAAGCTTTTTAGCTACAAATTATATAAAATAGAGGTCAGCCCTCTGCCAATATAATTGTCTTTTCTCCCCCCATTTGCTTACTCTAAAAAATAAATAAAAACATGAATAAGAAGATTAAAAAATATGAAGTCTCTCTATAGAAGTCTTTTAACGGTATCATTCAAGACAACTGTTGTTTCAAAACTGCTACACCGAAAGCAGCATTTTTGATCTCCAGCTTCTAACGTGCGTTTCTCCAAGCTGGTTTATCTCTATTTTACAGAGAGGGAGAATTGTGCAACTCAAAAATTAAATGACATGATCTTTCCCCGTGAGACTGGTTCTCAAGACAATCTACAAACTTTTCTGGACACTCAAATTATTAACAGCATAATCTGGGTTTCTGACCATTTTCCATTTGGTTGTGTCAGTAAAGTTATGCTAAATAAAAATCACCAGGTCAGGCCTTTCTGTCTTCAAGGTCATCGTAGCTTTTATCCATTATATCATATTTTTAGAGGGATTATTTTTTTTTTATTCTCTGGAACTTGTTGTCTTTTATGTTTTTCATCTACTTATTGTAATCTTGAAGTGTTCCTGTTTTTTAAAATCACTTTCAATTTCAGCCTCCTTCACAGGTTAGCACTCTGAAACATCCCCCAAACTTTCCAAACACTTAGCGTTAGTTTTGTTTCTGTTCCAAAGTTTATCATCAAAACAAAAATGTGCATGGGTTTGGAAATCAAGAAAAAATGCTACTAATATCTATATTCAGTAAAGTTTCATCTGTTACACTTGCACTGCTACTCCATATGGCCCATTTGTGTAAATTAGAAGAGGCATCTCTTTCCTCAAGACATTTTCCTGCTCATGAAAAAATAGTTCTAATAAATGAGGCAATCTATGATGACTATCATTGGTTCTCCCTGGAGCGGGTCAGTGCACAACTTGCACCACTGTATGCAAGAGTCATGAAGTGTCTTTAATTTTTTAAAAACATTTTATAGGGAAATACTATTACCCCAATCATAGCTGTAGATTTTAACCAAAGGAATACCATCTTCATAGACTGATTAGGACCGCTGAAACTTGAAACTGATCTTGAAGTTTGATAGGAGTGATCAAGTGATCACTTCCCCAGGGATCAAAATCATTCCTAATAGGAGTAAGAAAAATGGCTCCTTCTCTTTGGATTGCAACGTAAAGTTATTTATCCACTGAAAAATAACAGAGACATGAAGGCAATCTTTTCTGAC
>NW_003854177.1:0-1399 GCF_000181295.1 Otolemur garnettii
TTTAAAGAATCCATTACATGGTTTTGACCAGATTCAGTATCTCTGGGGTGTTGGAATAAGGGCCTTGGTTTCTTTCTGATTCTTGGCCTAAGGCTTTCATCAGTAACTTTTCAGGTAAACCTATTATAAGACAACTAATCTCCTCACGGTAAGCAAGCAATAGAGCAAGGGAGGGAGAGAAAAACAGTATAATGTAAGACAGAATTTTTGGTAAGTTAATCTTAGAAGAAATACTTCATCACTTTGCCATGTTATTTTTTCCAGAAAATGTCACTATGTGAGCCCATATAGGAAGGTGGTCATGAAAGACCATCAGTTTTACAATGTAAGACTGATCTCAGGCCATTTCAGCAGCTGCCAAATACAGTATAAAACAGCACATTTCCTAAGTCCAGTGTTAACCATAATCACAAAACTTGTAACAAACTATATGAAGCTTACATATTAAATGAGCTGATATCCATATTTTCATCAGAAAATGCCAATTATGTTCTTGTATTAGCATTAGTCTTTTGTACAATATGATAATTAAGTTAATTAAAATATTTTTAATATATGATACAATAAGATATTTACTTTGGTAGTATTACCAGATCAAATCATGTTATTATAAAGTAGAGTATTTAGTAGATTCAGAAGGAATTACACCACATTCCTCAATAATAGAAAGTTCTGTAATGAACTTGGATCGTATATATTAATTGAATGTTTTCATTATCCAGACAGACAGATATAGCACGGACTCCTGATAATGCATAATTTCTTCATCTAAGATTTTTTTCATTATCTAGGAAGTCCTCTACATTTTAGTAATTTAACATATCCTCCAGAATATGCAAACACCAAATATATGCATATTGACTGATTGTTGAAAGAATCAGAATTTTATATAATAAAAATCAAATACTTGGGTGGTGCCTGTGGTGCAAAGGAGTAGGGTGCCGGCCCCATATGCTGGAGATGGCGGGTTCAAGCCCATCCCCAGCCAAAAACTGCAAAATCAAAAGTAAAAATCAAATACTTTATGGCAAAGCTTATAAAACATCTAGTAAGACATATGTGTTTCTTTGTTGAAAATGTATTTCTTTAAAAGAATTTAACAGAATTAACTACATTAGTGATGTTTTGGAAAATGACTTCATTATTTTAATTAGCATTTTATTATTAAAATTAAATATGTAGGCTAGGTGCAATGGCTCACACTTGTAATTCTAGCACTGGGACAGGCTGAGATGTTTTGATTGCTTGAGCTCAAGAGTTCAAGAGTTCAAGACCAGCTCTGAGCAAGAGCAAGACCTTATCTCTACTAAAAATAGCAAAACAGCCAAGTATGGTGGCGCACAACTACCCTCCCAATTACATGGGAGGCTGAGGCAGGCAAGAGGATTACTTGAGCCCA
>NW_003854177.1:2589-3739 GCF_000181295.1 Otolemur garnettii
ATGATCAAGCCTAGATGGTCTCACCAGGCTGTCACTGCCACAGTCTCACCAGTCTCTCACAGTGCCAGCTTCTTTAGAAAGGACATACCCAGCCTCCCAATCAAGCTTCCAACAGTAGCCTGGGAGACAATTCTCCACTCCACATGAAAATCATCCAGCAAAGGTAGAACAGTGACTCCCACAAGGTAATAGGGCAACAGAGGACAGCTGCATTCACACAGGCTCTCAGTGCATCCCCGCTGACCTGCCACGTCCACCTATTGAGGTAGGACACAAGAATGACATTTTGTGATGTCATCTGACTGAGTAGGACTGACTGAGTAGGAGAGTTCCCAGCAAAGAACAACAGGTGTGCTACCAACCTATCTGCCTTGAGCTGAAAGCAGAGCTTTCAAATGAGCAGAAACCTGCAAAAGAACTCTAACAACATGAAAAAGGAGCTAGTTTGACACTCCCAAAGGCTCACACTAGATCTACAGAAATACTGACCTAACTGGAATTATCAAAATGTGAGAAGTGGAATTCAGAATATGGATGGCAAATAAGATTAATGAGATTGAAAAGAAAGGTGAAAGTCAACACAAAGAAGCCAAAAATGCATGTCAGGATATCAGTGAATAAAATGAAAATTATCACTGAAGAATTAGACAGCTTGAGAAAGGATATAAAAGAACTTGAAGAAAAGAAAGGGTTTTACAGGGAACTTCAAAATACAGCAGAAAGCTTCAAAAATAGGCTAAACCAAGCAGAAGAAGGAATCTCAGAGCTTGAAGACAAAGCTCTGAAACTAAACCATTTAGTCAAAAATGTAGGAAAAAAAGAATAAAGAAGAATGAACAATCATTAAGAGAAACACAAGAGTATGTGAAGCAAGCCAATATAAAAATTATAGTTATCCCTGACAGAGAAGGTAACGAATAAAGCATGGAACAATCTATTCAAGAGAATTATTAAGGGAAATTGCTCCAGGATAACCAGAGATTCAAGTATCCAGATTCAAGCTGGTCATCAAACACCTGAAAGATTCATAGCAAATACTACATCTCTAAGAAACACAGTCATCAACTTGACCAAAGTCAAAATGGATGAGAAAATTCTATAATTCTAGTTTTCTAAGCTGAAAAATAAAAGCAAAACTAAATGGCAAGAG
>NW_003854178.1:0-3738 GCF_000181295.1 Otolemur garnettii
CTGACACGCATGTGGTGTGGTGACCTCACATCTCAAGAACACGGCAGTGGATGTGTCATAAGGTGAATAGTCTTCCCTCGATGCTGACCTTGAAAATTCAAAATTTCTTAAAATCTTGAGGAGAGGATGGAAAGAAAAGCCGTTGTGGCCACTATGTCCTTTTTCCTGTCCTTTACAAGGTACAGGCCGACTCTGGCCATGTTCTCTGTCCCTGGAGCCATGCTGCTCTGGAGCTACACATCTGCCTTCCACCTGGCCAGGGAGGGCTGCTTCCTGGGTGTCAGCACCCAGGACCTCCAGTCCCCAGTTGTGTCTCCACAATGCTCAGAACACGTCTGGGATCAGGAACACATATGATGAGAATTTTCAGAACTGACCCTTCAAGCTAGGATCACGGGACCCACAGGACGACAGTCTGGGGCTCGGCTCTGTGTGCCACACAGACTATCTACCCCTGTCCCCCCACCTGCCATTTCCATCTGTCCCACCCTCCTGTCCCTTCCCACCTTCAGGCAGTATGATACGGTGACTCATTTGCCCATACCCGTGTCGTTCCTGAGGGTGTGGCGCCCACTTCAGATGTCCTGAACATAGGGGCTCAGAGGCTCCCAGAAGAGGTTCATTTGGTTCATAGAGAGACCCCTAGACTTTCGAAAAATGGAATTTCTGGTCAAAATATTAAAATGAAGAGACTTTACACTAAAAAGGGAACGCTCCACCGTCTCTTACATAATGAGAAGATCTGAGAAGGTGGGGGTGATGCCCCAGAGCAGTGATGACGGGACTGAGCAGTGACGGTGCCCAACAGGGCCTGTGGTCGCCCATTGCTCCAGCGACTCCTCCCTACAGGTCCACTCCTGGCCTTTTTACCCACTCATCACCTGCCTTACCACCTTCCTTGAGAGGGGACTCCACAGTGAGACTGGGGTCACTCCATTCTCTGAGCCTCAGTTTGCCTCGTCCCTAAAATGGGAGTGACAATAGTCTCCACCTTGCAGAGCTGCTGCCAGGACAGAGTGAGATCATGACCGTGAGGTGCCTGGGCCGGGCACGCTCAGTACAAGCCTCACCAGCCTCTGACTGGGGTCCTAGTGTATGAAGCCCTGGGGACAGCACGGGGCAGGGTCAAGAGGGCAGACTCCGGAGGGTGGCTGCCTGGGCCCAAGTCCCCACACCTCGAGGCACATGTCTAGGAAAGGACAGGGCCCTCAGCTCTCTCCTCTGCTCCTCTCCTCCACTGCTCACCTCTGCACCCTCCACCTCTGGGCCCCTGACTGTGGGGCCGCCCCTGCAGCCTGCCAGGTGTCTCCTTGAGTCCTTCCTTGGCCTTTTGTTTGCCAGTGGCAAAACCCACATCACAGACTTCAGCAAAGTCCCAAGAACCAAAGAACCAAAGTCACCTCGTTGGCTTTTACGAATTGACTGGGTGGCTTCGGGCAGGGCTCTCTCCAGGGGCTCATTGCGGTGCGGTCTCTCCACCTCTCAGCCCTGCTTCCCTCCGAGTCTGGGATGCTCCCAGAGAGGCTCTTTGTGTGTGGCAAGGTGGGTCTCCAAGGGTCCAGGCTGACATCCACCAACTCAGTGCCCTCAGCAGGACCTGGGCTCCTCTTCCCCTTGTGAGTCTGGCAGAGCCCCAGGGGTGATGCTCAGTGGCCACGATGCGGACACGGGGCTCTTACTGGCAGGCCCAGGTCCCTGACAGCCCTGTGCAGAGGAGGGGGTTGCACCACATGCCCTGAGATTGTGGAGGGGTTTCCACTGGGATCCCGGGATCGTGTCAGGGTACAAGCTGCAGTGTCAGTGCCCACGACAACAGACAACAGCCTTGGGTCCCCAGGGAGTGGTCCTACTGGGGACGCTGTGTCACTGTTGCCCGCGCAGCCTCCACGCATGCCCCCCCCACCCGGTCCTCCCAGAGGTCCCTGATCTGCCTGATTGCCCTTTCATCCTTTCCTGTCTCTGCCACCAGCTGGAATGCAGTCTCTGGTCTGGAGACCTCTGACACTCCAGGGTACAGCCTCATTGTGCAGATGGGAAGGCAGAGGCCCAGAGAGGGGAGGAGGACACTCCCAGGGTCACACAGTGGGGGAGTGGTGGAGACAGGAGTTGAAGGGGGTTCAGGAAGGCGGAGCCTGCCTGTCCCTGCTGTGGCAGGTCTCCTTTCTAAAGGGCCAGGGCCCTGGCGATTGGGCTGGTGCCCTTGGCTGGAGTGGCCCTACAGGGACGACCAGGCGCCCAGCCTCTGGTCCCTCTGTAGGTAGGTGGAGTCTTGCTCTACCCCAGTCAATTGTCCTCGATTCAGGCCAAGGGTGGGACTGCAAAGGTGAATTCTAATGAGCCATTGATTTCTCAGCAGGAGGCTGCTCTTGCCCACCCACCCCCACACGCATTTCCTCCTAATGGACCCAGAAGGGTGCTGCCTGGGGCGGGGTCCCCCTTGGGCACCGCACTCAACCCGGGTGCCTACTTCTTCGGAGGCCTGAAATGGAGTTTTGTGGGGTGTCCCAGGGTGAGAGAGGCTCTTGGTCACGGTCCTACTCTAACCCCCTTCTCTGGCAAGGTCTGAAATCCCATTGGCTCAGGGGTTCAGGCATTTCTGCACAGGGGCAAAGCATCTTGGAATGAAGCCTCCACAGCATCTTTGGAATGAAGGCAACTTCTCTGGAATTGTAACCATCCAAATGGATAAGGTCAGGTGGTTCCCTGGGAAGCTCCGCTCCCACCCAACCCCCAGGGCCCACCTGCCCTTTTCCCTCACCAGTACAGGGTCTTGCCAGGGGGCTCTTCTGGGCTCTGAGGATCACGAGGAAGGTGACATGCCTCATTTTACACATGTGAAAACTGAGACCCAGAGAGAGTAAAGTCATTGCCCAGAGTTGCCCAGCTAGGAAAGGCATGAATCAAACCCAGATCCACCTGGACTCAGAGCCTCTAGAATGGATGAATGAATGAATTCCAGAGTGAATGAATGAGTAGGTGTAGAAGCAAATACTTGTCACTGTAGGGTCTCTGCACATTGGGATCCCTGGAGCGCTTTTCAAAACGCAGGGAGAGTCTAGGGCTGTCACCTGCTGACTCCTTTCTAATTCCCAAGAATTTGGGGGGATGAAGATCAAGAAGCCTGGCCCCCTCCTTCATGCCCTCACAGTACAGCAGAGGGCGTTGTGCCCAGACTGGCGGGGTGGTCCCCTGACCACTTGGCCTGATGCAGCCCTCATTCTCCACGGTGCATTTTCCACTAACTTCCAGGGGAATCCTGGGAAAACCTGAGCCAGACCAGGCCCGCATCTGCTCAGAGGCCTCTGTAACTCTCACCTTGGACAGAAGCCACAGTCCTTACAGGGTCCCTAAGACCTTGACTGATCGTGACCCTGGCCCTTGGCACTTGCCCCCCTCCCTCTATGCTCAGTCATGAGGCCTCATCGCTGTCCCTCTGACACACTGTCACTTTGTGCAATTTTGTCCCTGTTCTTGCCTCTGCCCGGAAAGTTCTTCCCCCGGTGTTCACCTGGCCCCCCGTCAGCTCCTTCAGATCTTGGCTTAAGTGTCTCCTCTTCTGTGAAGCCTCCCTCCCCTCCCCGCGACCACCCAGTTTCTGAAGCAGCCTCATCCCATTCTGCACTTTATTTCTCTCCTTGGCACATGGAACCATCTGACATTTGCTCACAGATCCCAAGTGCCATCCGTCTCTCCCTCACATAGAAGGTCAGCCCAAGAGGGTGGGATTTCTCCCTATCT
>NW_003854179.1:0-3738 GCF_000181295.1 Otolemur garnettii
AGATAGGGAGAAATCCCACCCTCTTGGGCTGACCTTCTATGTGAGGGAGAGACGGATGGCACTTGGGATCTGTGAGCAAATGTCAGATGGTTCCATGTGCCAAGGAGAGAAATAAAGTGCAGAATGGGATGAGGCTGCTTCAGAAACTGGGTGGTCGCGGGGAGGGGAGGGAGGCTTCACAGAAGAGGAGACACTTAAGCCAAGATCTGAAGGAGCTGACGGGGGGCCAGGTGAACACCGGGGGAAGAACTTTCCGGGCAGAGGCAAGAACAGGGACAAAATTGCACAAAGTGACAGTGTGTCAGAGGGACAGCGATGAGGCCTCATGACTGAGCATAGAGGGAGGGGGGCAAGTGCCAAGGGCCAGGGTCACGATCAGTCAAGGTCTTAGGGACCCTGTAAGGACTGTGGCTTCTGTCCAAGGTGAGAGTTACAGAGGCCTCTGAGCAGATGCGGGCCTGGTCTGGCTCAGGTTTTCCCAGGATTCCCCTGGAAGTTAGTGGAAAATGCACCGTGGAGAATGAGGGCTGCATCAGGCCAAGTGGTCAGGGGACCACCCCGCCAGTCTGGGCACAACGCCCTCTGCTGTACTGTGAGGGCATGAAGGAGGGGGCCAGGCTTCTTGATCTTCATCCCCCCAAATTCTTGGGAATTAGAAAGGAGTCAGCAGGTGACAGCCCTAGACTCTCCCTGCGTTTTGAAAAGCGCTCCAGGGATCCCAATGTGCAGAGACCCTACAGTGACAAGTATTTGCTTCTACACCTACTCATTCATTCACTCTGGAATTCATTCATTCATCCATTCTAGAGGCTCTGAGTCCAGGTGGATCTGGGTTTGATTCATGCCTTTCCTAGCTGGGCAACTCTGGGCAATGACTTTACTCTCTCTGGGTCTCAGTTTTCACATGTGTAAAATGAGGCATGTCACCTTCCTCGTGATCCTCAGAGCCCAGAAGAGCCCCCTGGCAAGACCCTGTACTGGTGAGGGAAAAGGGCAGGTGGGCCCTGGGGGTTGGGTGGGAGCGGAGCTTCCCAGGGAACCACCTGACCTTATCCATTTGGATGGTTACAATTCCAGAGAAGTTGCCTTCATTCCAAAGATGCTGTGGAGGCTTCATTCCAAGATGCTTTGCCCCTGTGCAGAAATGCCTGAACCCCTGAGCCAATGGGATTTCAGACCTTGCCAGAGAAGGGGGTTAGAGTAGGACCGTGACCAAGAGCCTCTCTCACCCTGGGACACCCCACAAAACTCCATTTCAGGCCTCCGAAGAAGTAGGCACCCGGGTTGAGTGCGGTGCCCAAGGGGGACCCCGCCCCAGGCAGCACCCTTCTGGGTCCATTAGGAGGAAATGCGTGTGGGGGTGGGTGGGCAAGAGCAGCCTCCTGCTGAGAAATCAATGGCTCATTAGAATTCACCTTTGCAGTCCCACCCTTGGCCTGAATCGAGGACAATTGACTGGGGTAGAGCAAGACTCCACCTACCTACAGAGGGACCAGAGGCTGGGCGCCTGGTCGTCCCTGTAGGGCCACTCCAGCCAAGGGCACCAGCCCAATCGCCAGGGCCCTGGCCCTTTAGAAAGGAGACCTGCCACAGCAGGGACAGGCAGGCTCCGCCTTCCTGAACCCCCTTCAACTCCTGTCTCCACCACTCCCCCACTGTGTGACCCTGGGAGTGTCCTCCTCCCCTCTCTGGGCCTCTGCCTTCCCATCTGCACAATGAGGCTGTACCCTGGAGTGTCAGAGGTCTCCAGACCAGAGACTGCATTCCAGCTGGTGGCAGAGACAGGAAAGGATGAAAGGGCAATCAGGCAGATCAGGGACCTCTGGGAGGACCGGGTGGGGGGGGCATGCGTGGAGGCTGCGCGGGCAACAGTGACACAGCGTCCCCAGTAGGACCACTCCCTGGGGACCCAAGGCTGTTGTCTGTTGTCGTGGGCACTGACACTGCAGCTTGTACCCTGACACGATCCCGGGATCCCAGTGGAAACCCCTCCACAATCTCAGGGCATGTGGTGCAACCCCCTCCTCTGCACAGGGCTGTCAGGGACCTGGGCCTGCCAGTAAGAGCCCCGTGTCCGCATCGTGGCCACTGAGCATCACCCCTGGGGCTCTGCCAGACTCACAAGGGGAAGAGGAGCCCAGGTCCTGCTGAGGGCACTGAGTTGGTGGATGTCAGCCTGGACCCTTGGAGACCCACCTTGCCACACACAAAGAGCCTCTCTGGGAGCATCCCAGACTCGGAGGGAAGCAGGGCTGAGAGGTGGAGAGACCGCACCGCAATGAGCCCCTGGAGAGAGCCCTGCCCGAAGCCACCCAGTCAATTCGTAAAAGCCAACGAGGTGACTTTGGTTCTTTGGTTCTTGGGACTTTGCTGAAGTCTGTGATGTGGGTTTTGCCACTGGCAAACAAAAGGCCAAGGAAGGACTCAAGGAGACACCTGGCAGGCTGCAGGGGCGGCCCCACAGTCAGGGGCCCAGAGGTGGAGGGTGCAGAGGTGAGCAGTGGAGGAGAGGAGCAGAGGAGAGAGCTGAGGGCCCTGTCCTTTCCTAGACATGTGCCTCGAGGTGTGGGGACTTGGGCCCAGGCAGCCACCCTCCGGAGTCTGCCCTCTTGACCCTGCCCCGTGCTGTCCCCAGGGCTTCATACACTAGGACCCCAGTCAGAGGCTGGTGAGGCTTGTACTGAGCGTGCCCGGCCCAGGCACCTCACGGTCATGATCTCACTCTGTCCTGGCAGCAGCTCTGCAAGGTGGAGACTATTGTCACTCCCATTTTAGGGACGAGGCAAACTGAGGCTCAGAGAATGGAGTGACCCCAGTCTCACTGTGGAGTCCCCTCTCAAGGAAGGTGGTAAGGCAGGTGATGAGTGGGTAAAAAGGCCAGGAGTGGACCTGTAGGGAGGAGTCGCTGGAGCAATGGGCGACCACAGGCCCTGTTGGGCACCGTCACTGCTCAGTCCCGTCATCACTGCTCTGGGGCATCACCCCCACCTTCTCAGATCTTCTCATTATGTAAGAGACGGTGGAGCGTTCCCTTTTTAGTGTAAAGTCTCTTCATTTTAATATTTTGACCAGAAATTCCATTTTTCGAAAGTCTAGGGGTCTCTCTATGAACCAAATGAACCTCTTCTGGGAGCCTCTGAGCCCCTATGTTCAGGACATCTGAAGTGGGCGCCACACCCTCAGGAACGACACGGGTATGGGCAAATGAGTCACCGTATCATACTGCCTGAAGGTGGGAAGGGACAGGAGGGTGGGACAGATGGAAATGGCAGGTGGGGGGACAGGGGTAGATAGTCTGTGTGGCACACAGAGCCGAGCCCCAGACTGTCGTCCTGTGGGTCCCGTGATCCTAGCTTGAAGGGTCAGTTCTGAAAATTCTCATCATATGTGTTCCTGATCCCAGACGTGTTCTGAGCATTGTGGAGACACAACTGGGGACTGGAGGTCCTGGGTGCTGACACCCAGGAAGCAGCCCTCCCTGGCCAGGTGGAAGGCAGATGTGTAGCTCCAGAGCAGCATGGCTCCAGGGACAGAGAACATGGCCAGAGTCGGCCTGTACCTTGTAAAGGACAGGAAAAAGGACATAGTGGCCACAACGGCTTTTCTTTCCATCCTCTCCTCAAGATTTTAAGAAATTTTGAATTTTCAAGGTCAGCATCGAGGGAAGACTATTCACCTTATGACACATCCACTGCCGTGTTCTTGAGATGTGAGGTCACCACACCACATGCGTGTCAG
>NW_003854180.1:0-3733 GCF_000181295.1 Otolemur garnettii
TTTGCTGACTCCCTTTGCAATGTATCTGTAGAGAGGCAGCCTTCCGAACAGCCCAAGGGGAACCCTCTTCCCACCCAACACTGACAGCCATCCCCTGCCCCTAAGAACAGCAGGTAGCCACTGCCCCACAGGAATGGATGCTTGGCTCGAAGAATGACTTGGCAGATGAAGGGGACAACTGAGACATTGGTGCTCCATGGAGTCTTCCTGCATCCTGTGCTCATTGCTTCCAAGGGACAGGAGACCAGAGAAGACCCACAAGACATGGTCTGGAGGTTGCCTCAGAGCCAATCTGGTCCTTGTGGTGGGGAAAAAAACCTCTGCGTGTTGACCGTGAGCTAAATTTCATAACTCACAGCCTCTGGGGCCTGAGATTCAAAATCTATTTGGAGATTCCCTTTATGCCAACTGTAGTCAACAAAGATGGAGGTTGGTTGACAATTATCAGTGTGCCTTAGAATTCCCTAGGGAACCTGCTCATAGGTCGATTTCTGGTTTATACCCAGAGAGTCTCAATTAAATAACTTGGGGTGAGGTCCAGGAAACTCTGTCTTACTGCCTTTATGTTTATTTGTGTGATTTTTCAAGTCACGTTTTACTAGTTTTGTTGCTGCTGTTGTTTGCTGAAGATGGTGTCCCTGACTACTGTCAGCCACCTCCTTCCCCTCTGGTGAGCTTGCAGGAAGAGTAGCTTTTCCTCGGTGACACGGATGTGTGATGCTTGCCTTGCTGAACTGACAGGGTGATGAGGGTCACAGAAGGCCATATGTATGAAAATAAATCATAAACTCTAAAGTGCAGTGCACACTTAAGGATCGTGATGGTGCTGTGTCAGAGTCATAAGGAGCTGCTTCCAGATTCACATCACCCTCAGTCCTGTGATAATAATTGCCCTTTCCCATACCTCTTAAGCCCAGTCTTGACCAGACAGGCTACCTGTTCAGTTTTCTTTCATACACAGTGAAGCAAAGGATTTCCTCTGCAGGAGACACCTTGTGAAATAGCTGAGCCCTGCACATTCCCACTTTGGGGCCCTGCCTGCACCCTCATACTCAGTGTGCCCCAAGTTTATCACGAAGCTGATTCTCCTTCCTCCTCGTTTCCTGATTTCTGCTGTGATTAAATAATGCCTTGTGATATTGATGTATATCCCTTCTCTTCTCTGTCTTTCCCTCTTTTTCTTCCTCCTTCCTTCCCTCCCTCTCCCCCCACTCATATTTGATCCTTGCTACAGGGAAAGAAAGCAGAAGTTGGGGTATTTTGCTGTGGAAGATGGAACATTATTTATATAGAACAGCAAAGGAAGGTTGCTCTATGTAGCAGGCACTGGAGGATAACTCCAAAGACAGCACAGGCGTGATCTGAGTCTGAGCAGAGCAGAGCAGAGCGCTCAAAGCCAAGAAACAAACAGGTGCCCATACCCTGAGACAGGAGCCTGCTTTGTATTTTTAAGGATGAGAAAGGAGGTCACTCTGGTGAGGAAGGAGAGGACTGGTGGACAGCGGGGTCTGAGTCCAAATCTCACCAGCCCTTAAGGCCACACTCAGGACTTTGACTTTTATTATCAGTGATTCAAAATCTGGCGCTTACATCTTAAAAGGATCCCCTGGGTTTCTGTTAAGAATCAGAATCATCTGTTTAAAAGTGTCCCTCTGGGGGTGGGGTCTTGGTGTATGCCACACTTTTGGGGGTAAGACATGATTGTAAGTGGGTCTTTACCTAACAAGTGCAATCGGTGTAACCTGGTTTCTTATATCCTCAATGAATACCCAACAACAACAAAAAAAGTCTCCCTCTTGCTGTGTAGAGGCACAGGCAGAAGCAGACAGCTCCATTAGGAGGCTTTTTCACAGCCCAAGTGAGAGACACTTGCTTGGGTGGGGACAGCAGAGTAGGAGGCGAGAATGGAGGGATATATTTCGAAGGTAGAGCTTTTGGAATGATGAGTTGGAATGTGCGATATGAGAGAAAGAGAAAAGACCAGAATGTATGCAAGATCCAGAGTCTGACAATGCTAAGATGGCGACATCTGGGGAGGGAGTCAGCTCAGGGGTCAGTGTGTCTGGTGCTAGACAACCACATGGAGATGGTGAACTGGTAATTCAGCAAATCAGTCTGGATTTCAGAGTGTGGGGGGGCACACTAAGGTCAAGAGTATATTGTACACTATTGAGATCAGCCTGTGGTTGGATGAATGTGCTTGGGGAGTTGACGTGGATAGAGAAAAGAGAATGGAGAGCTCTAGTGTGGGAGGTTGGGTAGAAAACAAGAAATTAACAAGCAAAACTTGCAAGGAGCAGCTTGTGAGGTAAGAGGAAAATCAGAACAATGAAGTCCTATAAGTGAAGAAAACGGTTCAAGGAAAATAACAATGAAGGCTGAGAAATGACCATAGAATGTCATGTTTGACCTTGACAATAATTGTTACAGAAAAGGTATAGAAACCAAAGCAGTTTGGAAAGTGTTCTAGAGAGGAAGAGGGCAGAGGATTTGGAAGCAGGGGGTTCAGACAACTCAAGACAAGTTTTGCTATACAAGGAAACAAACAAAAAAAGGGACAGTTTCAGTGGGGAAACATGGGATCAAAAAAGATTTTCTGTGGGAAAGTGTTAATACATGTTGATGAAAATGACCTGGAGGGGAGGAAAAAATTGAGATGCTGGAGTTGGGGAAAAAATTGGGGGGGGGGGAGCAAAGACCTTGAGAGGTGGGAATGGTGGTTTCTACTGCACAGTGAAGGGCAGAGAGGAAAATCAGCACATGGAACCTTCTGGATGAGTGCAAGAGATGCCCATTTTTGTGTCATCTGGTGAATATTTTGAGAGCTAACAAAGTAGATTCATGCAAGGAAACCCAAAATAATTCCTCCAAGTGACCCCTTAATAATATGCATGGTCTGTACCCACAGATGTCTCTCTACTATTGGTCAGTTTGGTCCTGCCCCTGCCTGGCCCATAGTGGCTGTCCCAGAGTCCTCTTGGCCAAATGCCAAGACACTTCCAGATGGTCTAGGGACCACCTAGAGGACAGGCCCAGGAAGTCAGCAAAAGCCTTTTAAAAACTATCACTGGAATTCTTGGATTGAAATTATGTAAATATACTGCTCATTTGGCAAGATATGAATTGAAGAAAATACCTTTATTTCTTGCTTTTTCTTGATTCTATAAAAAGGCTGGGTGTTCAGAGCCACTCTTTCCATCAGAAAGGGAACTTTTTGCTTAGATAGCAGTGAGAGAGAGAAAGAGAGGGAGAGAACCAAACTTAGACATCACATGTGCCCCCGTGGGAGCATCAGAACTCAAGCTCACAAAAGATAAGGAACCATGAACATGAGGCAAAGACAGGTAGCATATACAGGGGAGGGAGTGAGGTTGAAACTGGGATGCTATTAAATGGTGCCATGCCTAGGCACCCAAGGACATCCCTCTTTCCAAGCACACATGTGTAACTACATAGTTAAAGCTACAAAATGAGACTTATATAAAATTATATGCACATACACAAGATCACACAGGTTAATGAATTCATCCTTAAAAAAAGTGCTGCGGACCTCATTGCCAAATGTCACCATGGTCACCTCAAATTACTCCCCTGGGCAAACTATGTATTGATGCCAGTGCCTAGTCTACTCTTGCAAGTAATTTTAGAAGTCTTTTTCTGGAATGGCCATCAGAGCTGCCATCGTTTGAGGCCTGACAATTAAGTTTGTGAACTCATCCTGGAAAAAACTAGC
>NW_003854181.1:0-3727 GCF_000181295.1 Otolemur garnettii
GCCTTCACCTCACTTACTTAATTATTGTGTTAAGACATTTATACTCTACTCAGATTTGACATGTACCCTTGCAATATGCACCAGAGAGAACTCAAACTTATTAATAAGAAAAGAACAAGTCATTCTTTTCTAGGAAATCATGACGTATTGAACATTTGTGATAATCAATAGGTATATATCTAAAGTTCTGGAAACTTATAATTGGATTATAAAATCATGGCACTGATTGATATAGAACTTCCAGTCTTTCCGGGTTTAATGCTGCATCTTGAATTTAATAGTTTATTATCCCATTATTTCTAACAAAGTGCACTATTTCCGTGCTTGCAAATATCATATATCATATATCAAATATCATATGTCATATCATATAATCATATTTGACTCTAATGGCATAGTCATATATCAAATATCATATGTCATATCATATCATCATATTTGACTCTAATGGCATAGTTTTACATTTCCGTAAATATTTTGCTTAGTATGGTGTACTTAGAAGATTTTCTATTTGGAGTAAATGACCATCACTGGAATTTTAACATTCACTACTATTTACATTGTGTTATCACACAGTTAAACATGATGAAAAGTGACGGTTTAGAACTAAACTGGGATTGTTGTTTTAGAGTATGGAGGAACTGGATGAGTACCATCAAGATGTTCTCACTTTCGAACAACATCAACTTGAAAAGAGTGTGACTGCAATGCAAACCAAAATCATGATGGAAACAGTAAGTATAGTACATATTTATACTATCAGTAGTGAGAATTTATAGCCAGGACTGAAGCAGCAAAATATTTTATTTGTTGAATTATATATAATACTTACCTACGTATCCAACCATTTACATCTCTTTTCATCTCACAGCAGCTGCGACGGCTGGCCTATGTTACTCGGCTGACACTGTGAAGAAGGAAGCTGAACTTGACTGATGTGATGGCGTCCTCAACTTAGCCAAGGAAGCCAGTGTGGCTTACGATTCTAGTCTAAATTAGTGCCCCTCCTTTGTTATCTTGTTAATTGCCAGACCTCCTTCCCATTAAAACCAAAACAGATCCCAAACGGTTATGTGAGTAGCAGTAATTGCAAACTTGCATGTACCAAGCTTCCAGCCCTTTGGTAGGAACAACGACTTTATCTCCCTAACGCGCTGCCAGTTAACTTTTAGCAATATATATGATATAATCTTTCATTTGGCTTTTTAGTCCATCTATGTCAGTTCTGAAATGTAGAAAACACAGTTTTGGAAAATTATATTGTTTTTCTTAAGGAATATATTTCTAGCAGGGAGAGTCTATTTTACCCAAAAGCTTTTGTGTGTACTCACTGTTACATACAGAGCCTATTTTAATAAAAATGAGACTTCAAATGAATTATATTCTGTAGACATTCAAAATGTACCAAAGAAACTTCAGAATATGCCTTTTCATAAACCAGACTGCTAAAAATCATCAAGACAGCTGAACGAGGTGTGTCAGTATCAGCTGTGAAATGAGGATTTGCAGATGTACCATTTCCACATACACACATGCAAATACAAATATGTCACTCAATTGGGTTTGGCCCACTGTGAAATGACATTTGCTCTTAGCAGTGATTAAAAATACTTCATTAACATATTCATAGACCGAATTGCTTTTCCAGTATGTCACACTTGTTGTATACAAAAATTACCTACATTTTTTTTCAGAACTAATATCCAGTGACCATATGGAAAGTTGGTAGAGTATTCATTTAAACACATGAAAAACTACATGTGTAGTTGTACCTGGACATTTATATTGTGCCCTTTTACGTAAAGATTTCCCCCATCAGTCAAAGTAGGCATTGGCATATGTATCTTGAATACTAATTCAGACTTCTGTGGGTGAAAGCTAGGGTGGCTGATATTCCGCCTGATATCTCGAGTGGGTTATGGCCCTGGATATCAGCTCCCCTGTTGCAATGCATGCCTATGGTGGCGAAGGGGGGTTGGGCTGACAGGGTGTTGTCTCTCACGGGTCAGAACACCCTGTGTGTAACTTTCAGCCTTTCTCTCCCTTTGTCTGCTAGACCCCAGGTGGTCAAGTAAGGTCCCTGTGCAGGGGGTGCCCCAGTCTACTGCATTGTGACTTGGTTCCCGGGTTGCTCCATATATGAGAAATTTTGCTGGCAGATACCGAGGAGAAATAAATCACCTAGAATGTTCTTTCTAAATTTAATTTTCAAGAGTATGTTCTTTCCTTATTGAGCAATAAGAACTCTCACTTGTTCAATATTGCTTTTCTTTGCTTGGAATAGATATAATGTTCATTGCTGTGTGATTTTTCTCATCATTTCATTCTGTAGCATATGGTTGGTGCAATTGTTGGATAACAGTTACAATATGTTCCAATGGGAGTACTGATATCTCACTGAAGAGTTTCCTGAGCATCGTGCTGTGTGGCATCCGCTAAAACATATGGAGAAACTGAACAATTATCTTACTTATGATTTTTGTCCATGAAAAAATCTACAAAATTAGTGAATTTCTGGTCACAACTTAAAACACTACACATTGTCTTCTAGATGCAGTTCACTTTCAGTTCCATGAGATACCTATAAAGAAGTGAAATGGTGTATTTATGAAAGCATATTAACATAAATGTGTCTTTGAAAAGTCCGTATATATTTTTTCATCTTTCCATATATTATTATAAAAGTTTGCCTGTTTTATCTTTTATTTTGTGAAGTCAGAATTAGTCACAGCTTTCTTTGCAGACAGCTAAGAATAAAGAGAGAGATGACTAGCATACTGGATGTCAATACTACTGTCGAACTTCTCAAATTCATGACTGAGCCACCTATTGAAGCTTTAATACCTAAATTATTTAGTGTCAAAGTTACAAATGGACGATCCCAGTTGGACCAAGTTGGTAAGGGATTTACCCTATCGGTGAGAGTCAGTTTCCATGAATACAACCTCAGCTCACATCAGTCTCAGAGTGTCTGTGGAGCACAGACAGCTGAGCACGTATCCTGTGATGACACCACCCAGCCAACCTGCCCACTGATGGGGAGATGGCACCCCAGTTTGGGAACACTAACTACTTTGTGCCACTCATCAGCTGTGTGAATCATCAGCTGAAGGATTGTGTTCTGCAAATGCTGTGTGAAGGCAAGACGGCTTTGCAGACACATTAGTTGGTTGGGGACCTCTTGCAGCTCTCTGTTGTCAGGAAGGTCACTACTCCTGCATGGATTGAAGGTGGCAGGGCACTGGGGCCTCAGGGGATACAGAAGAAAGTGACATTGCATGTATCACACTGCAGAGTGGGCCCTGAGAAAGGGAAGGCTATAGCTCCTGGCCTCAAGGAGTATCCAGAGCAGAGCTGTACTCTTTGAATTCTCACAGGACACAGGGTTACAGGGAGGTGCCACCATGCCTCAGAGGTGTGACTCAGGTTTTCATACAGGCTGATGTTTCACAAGAGCGAGCAGCTACCACATGTCCACAAGATAAATTCTGTGCACAGTTCACCATGTGGAAGGCTTCCAGCCTTGAAAGGCCAGGTTCATGGGTCTGTGTGCATATGTGAATCAAGCTTATGTGCCTAAAGCTGCAATGTGCCTGCACCCGTGCTCAGGTGGAGCTTAAGGCTGCCTGGTGGGCAGCAGTCTCACTGTACCCAGGTGGATGAGGACTGTCAGCGCTGCTCATCCCAGACACTCGACGTCAAGGAGGCAGTCAGGCCTCTCAGCCTG
>NW_003854182.1:0-716 GCF_000181295.1 Otolemur garnettii
CTTGTACAATGCTTAAGTCAGGACTTTTGGTGTATCCATCACCAGAATAGTGTTCCTTGTACCCAACAGATAAGTTTTTATCCCACACCCACCATTCTCCCACCCTCTCCCATTCACAGATTTTTATGTTCTTTATATCAGTTTGTGCCCATGTGTAACCATCTATTAGCTCCCACTTATTAGTGAGACTGTATAGTGTTTGGTTTTTCCATTCCAGAGATACTTTACTTAGGCTAATGGACGCCAGTTCCCACCATGTGGCTGCAAGTGACATTATTTCATTCCTTCTTATGGCTGAATAGTAAGTACTCCATGGTGTCTATGTACAGAATACAGTGTATGTTATAGTTCATAATGATACAGGTAATACCATATATCTCATTTTCCTTATCTACTCATGAAATGAAGGGATCTTAGGTTGATTCCACATCTTTCTGATTGTGAATTGTTCTGCAATAAGCTTTTGAGTGCAGGTGTCTTTTTCATAAAATGGCTTCATTTCCTTGAGGTAGATTCTTAGCAGTGGGGTTGCTAGATTGACTAGTAGATCTACATTTATTTCTCTGAGGGACCTCCACACTCTTTTTCATAGAAGTTGTACTAACTTTCAGTCCCACCAACAGTGTATAAGCATTCCATTCTCCCTGCATGCACACTAGAATCTAGTATTTTAAAAACTAATTGGCTCGGTGCCTATAGCTCAACCGGCTAAGGCG
>NW_003854182.1:2909-3726 GCF_000181295.1 Otolemur garnettii
AGTGCCATTTATTTTCCTCACAGGGAAAGTGGCATGAGAAAGAGCATATTTTGGTGACATGACTGGAGTGCTTTGGCAGTACAGCAAATACTGAGATAGGCAAACTGTTAAAGAAAAGGAAAATACATACTATAAAGGTTACAAAAAAAGGAAAAAATAAGGAAGTAAAGAAATTCGAATGTGTGGGCTAATTAGCTGCAAACACTGCAACAGCTCATTGGGCAATTTTATAATCAGATTAGCTCAAGGGATGAATATGATCCCGTTTATAACAGTTTGTTTTCTTTGACTGCAGCTGTATACAATGCCCCAGGAGATTCTAGAAGCAATGAAACTACAGTGACTTTTTTGATTAATAACATACAATCCTGAAAACCCATGAATAAAAAGGCACACTGTTATGCCTTGAAGCCTCATAGATTGTACAGAACCCCTTCTGGAGAAAAAGTGAAGTAGCTGAAAACCTCCTGTGAATGGCCATCTCAAGTGTGTTCCTAAATTTTGTGGATTTTTTTTTCCTGTATCTAAATTCATAGGGTTAAACTACGTTGTGAGTGCTTTTATTATAATTTCTCCCCCAGTGATTTTATAGCTAACAAGGGAACACTGATTCCTATTGGAAACCACTGATTCCTATTGGAAAATAATCTATTTAAATATACTTCAGTTGAACCCTTTTCATAACGCTTCACTTCATAATTTTATTGTGGGGAAATTTGCATGAAGGCAGAATTGGAGCTTCCGAATAATTCACTTGTCTCTATATTTATTCTTCCCTGGAAGTGATAAGCATCTGTTGATAGCAGCCCAGATGGGT
>NW_003854183.1:0-1484 GCF_000181295.1 Otolemur garnettii
TGATAGAGGCCTGTTCAACATTTCCACTTGATTCTTGCTAAGTCTTGGAAGGTGGCATGCTTCCAAGAATTGGTCTATTTCCTTCAGATTTTCATATTTCTGAGAATAAAGTTTCTTATAATATTCATTAAAGTTTTTTTGAATTTCTGAGGGGTCTGTTGTGATTTTGTCTTTATCATTCCTGAATGATGAAATTAGAGATTTTACTCTTTTTTTCTTGGTTAGGTTGGCCAAAGGTTTATCTATCTTATTGATCTTTTCAAAAAACCAACTTTTTGATTTATTGATTTGTTCTATAATCCTTTCGTTTTCAATTTCATTTAATTCTGCCCTAACTTTGATTATTTCTTTTCTTCTGCTGGGTTTCGGATTGGAGTGTCCTTCCTTTTACAGTTGCTTGAGATGTACTATTAAGTTGTTAACTTCCTTTCTTTCCATTTTCTTGAGGAAGGCTTGCAGTCCTCTAAATTTCTCTCTTAGGACTGCCTTTACAATATCCCAGAGGTTCTGATAACTTGAATCTTCATTATTGTTTTGTTCCAAACATTTGATAATTTCCTTCTTGATCTCGTCTTTTACCCACCTATCATTGAGCATAAGATTATTTAGCTTCCATGTTTTTGTATGGGTCTGCAGATTCCTGTTGTTACCGAGTTCAACTTTTATTCCATGATGGTCTGAGAAGATACAAGGAATAATTTCTATTCTTTTAAATTTGCTAAGGTTAGACTTGTGACTTTAAATGTGATTGATTTTAGAGTATGTTCTCTGAGTTGATGAGAAAAATGTGTATTCAGTTTTCTTAGGATGAAATGTTCTATAGATGTCCGTTAAATCCAAATGCTGAATAGTTAAGTTTAAATCTAAAATTTCTTTGCTAAGCTTCTTGTTGTAGGATCTATCCAACACAGCCAAAGGAGTATTAAAATCTCTGACTATGATAGAGTTGGGAGAAGTCAAGTTGCTCATGTCTATTAGAGTATCTCTTATAATTTGAGGGGCATTCTGGTTGGGTGCATAAATATTGATGATTGAAATCTCATCATATTGAGTATTACCCTTAACAAATTTAAAGTGACCATCCTTATCCTTGCTTACTTTTGTTGGTTTAAAGCCTATTGTATCTGCGAATAAAATTGCAACACCTGCTTTTTTCTGCTTTCCACTTGCCTGGAATATAGATGACCATCCCTTCACCCTGAGTCTATATTTGTCTTTTAAGGTAAGATGAGATTCTTGTACGCAACAAATATCTGGCCTGAGTTTTTGTATCCAGTCAGCCAGACTGTGCCTCTATAGAGGGCAATTTAAGCCATTCACATTGACTGAGACTATTGATAACCCTGGTATAATTTGGGGTATCCACTTTTTTGAAAGTCTAGTGGACATCTTGAATCCTTTTGGCATTGTGGAAGTTGGAGTTTGATCAAAAATTTTTGTGTGAGTTTACTTATGTGGTGGAGGATTGCGCTGATCATTATGGA
>NW_003854183.1:1897-3721 GCF_000181295.1 Otolemur garnettii
AATTTCAGAATCTCTTGGCATGTCTGGAAAGTTCTCTTTCATAATTTCATGAAGAAGAGCCTCTTTGTTTTGTGAAGCAACTTTGTCGCCTTCAGGGATTCCTATAAGACCAATATTAGTTTTCTTCAAATTATCCCAGAACTCTCTGAGAGAATGATCCATTTTTGCTCTCCATTTCTCTTCATCTTTGAGCACTTGGGCGCTTTCAAAAGCTTTGTCTTCAATATCAGAGATCGTTTCTTCTGTCTGCTTCATTCTGTTACCAAGGGTTTCTACCATATTTTTCAGATATTTGAGAGCTCCAACCTCTTGCCTCAGTGTGTCAAAATCTTTGGTCATTTTATCTTTGAAATCATTAAATTCTTGAGACAGCTTTTGAATAGTTTGAAATTCTAATTCCCCCCTTTCCTCCATTCTGTTAATCTTATTTGCAATCCAGATTCTGAACTCGATTTCTGTCATCTCAGCCATCTGTTTATGGATGAGATCTTTAATTGCATCTGCCCCATCCTTCTTTGGGGGAGTTGATCTACTCTGGTTATTCAGGTTACCAGAGTTTTTCCCCTGATTTTGCCCCATGCTGAATTTGCACCGTTTGGAGACCATCACCAAACCATTCAGTCAGTGGCTGCCACTGGAGAAGATGCTGGCTTCCTCTGGTTGCTTGGAGAGATAGGGTGTATCTGTCTCGAACAGCCTCTGAGGTGTGAGCCTTTTTGTTCTAGCTGTTGAAGCTGCTGCTCTTAGCCTTGGGGTACCACTGCTCGAGTGTGGTTCCCTCTCAACTGACTGTCCTCTCATAGTTCTCAGGAAGCCAGGAATAAGGAATAAGGGCAGCCAGGAATTCCTGGGGTGCCAGGAATAAGCAGGTAGATCAGTCCTTGGGGTGCGCTGCTCATGTGCCCAGAGCAGCAGCATAGTGCCAGCAGCTGCACAAGGAACCCACAGCTCAAGCAGTTCTCCTGCTGCAGGGTCGCGACAGGGCACTTGGTTCTGCAGGGGTTGGGGGATGCTGCTCTTGGGCCTCCTCTTACTGTCTCTGCAGGTGGGGGGGAAGGGTGGACTGTGAATTAAAAATGACAGTGAAACGTTAGATCAGTTTTTCTGCCTGGCAAGAAGGTGTTCGGAGTCTCAGCAGAGTCCCTCTAGGGGAGTAGACCCCACTTTCTGTAGCTCTCAAATGTGGGGTAAGACAATAAGTCCTCAGTTTACTGCTCACTTGTAGGAAACTCACAGGAGCAGATGAAGAAAAAACAAAGAGAAAAACAAAACTTTCTTGGGGGAGGGGATGGACACCCTTCCTCTGGGATGTATTATGTACCTGCACATTGCTTTCTAGGAGTTGCAACTTGCCTCAGCCAAGGTGTCTTATAGATATCATTCTTCTCTCTCAGCTGGGCTCCTGGTGTTCAACTTTGTTGGGTATCTTCTGGACTTCATCCTTCCCGGACAGGAGCTTCTGTTGGAGGCTGGTAACTGTTGGCCATCTTGCCCTTCCCACCATAAAATGCTATTGTAATGAAGGTGAATTGGAATCAGAACAAAAAGCTATTTGAAATAGTAAGGAAGAAACAACATTTGATAGAATTTGCCAATGAAACTGCTTATGAGTATTTAAAAAAATAAATACAATTTGTTCAATAGGCATTGGGCTATTCACATTTTGAATTTATCTTGTCAATTTGTTATAGAGTTTTTCAAAGAATCTATTCATTTTGATTTAGAAAAACTCTTAATTGTCAAATTTTTTGCCATATAATTGTTTATAACACTTAGTTAGGAACATGTAATATCTGTTAATACCTCTAAGCAGGTACTTGTTTT
>NW_003854184.1:0-3715 GCF_000181295.1 Otolemur garnettii
CAATCCTTTCCGGAGAATACTCGTGTATTGGTCGCACATGTAACTCACTCACTGAACACTCCCCGTGAAGGACTTGAAATACTTACGAGCCCTTCAACCACGCTCATGTTCTCAGTGAAAAATCCAAGTTTGCCAGCATATTTAACTGGCAGTAAGCTCGGGGGAGGAAAAAGTGTTTCTCCGCCTCAATAAGCTTTACCGAGCTACTCTGGATGGAAGTATACTACTTCCCCAAAAGCATGCTTCGCAGTTTTATCTGCAGGTTCCTTCTTATAAGCACTAGAGAGTGTTTCCAAAGTACAATCTAGTCCTGAGAATGTTTGGTTTGAACGCACATGTTAAGTGTCTCGACGCATACTGTGAGGAAACCTTGACCCACGAAAGTCCCTAAGACAAGAAGCCAATGGCTATGCAACGGAGTGTGTGGATGCTCACTAACAGAAAGGAGATGCAGACTGGAGTACGATACTGCAGCCTGCTGTCTGGATGCATTCTGGCAGACAGAAGAGTTGAGGACTCAAGTGCAGGGGAACCTACTGTTGTCTCTTGGCACACTAACAGAGTTGAGATTTGAGACCAAGTATTGATCCAAGTATTCTCTGGTATGGCTTGCACTGTGGAAACACGCTGAATTGTGTGTATAAGAAGGAACGTGCAGAGAAACTTCTGACATGAAAGTCATTTTGCAATTTTGTTACCTTCTGTCCCGGGGAACTCTGTAAGTGTTATGGAGAAGAAACTATTTCCCCTCTAAGAAGCATACTGTGGTCTGTTTGCTGTAGCAGGGGTAAAAGTCTCTTGTCACTAAGATCATGGAAGTACTTGGATGGCAGTTGGCACATTGACTTAACACGCCAAGGGGCTCATATGTAGCAATGTTTCCTCAGGAGGAGTGCTCAGCGAGTCATGTGTGCGATCAATACTTGGATTCTCTTAATGGATTCCACTTTGGACACACTGTCACGTGTTTATAAGACGGAATGTCCAGATGAACCTTCTTAGAAACGTTATTGGTACCTTTTGAAAAAGGCATTCAAAGGTACTTCTCTGGGAGAGAAGAAACTGTTTTTCCCTCCCAGCAAGATACTTTGGGTTATAAACTGGAGCAGGAGTAATCTGCTCATCTCAAGAACATGCACATTGTTGTATGCCTATTGGCTTACTTTGTCCTCCTCTTTCCTCTCAGCGAGAGTGCACCAGGACAGCAATCTTCTCATAGAGCACCTGAGTCTTCACCTCTGCTTTCTGGTATTTCGCTTTCAGACAGCCCTCCATTCCATTGCACCCTAGTCCTCACCTTTCCTTTCTGCCACTGTGCCACCAGACAGCACTCCGTTGACTGGCCATTATTCTGTTAAGGACTCCTGTGAGTCAAGGTTCCCTCACCACGAGTGTCGAGACATGTGCGATCAAAGCAGTATTCTCATGAATAGTTTGCCCTTTGGCAACACAGTCTAGTGATTATCAGAAGGAAAGTGCGTATACAACTTCTGATATAGAATAAGTTGTACACGTCCATCCAGGATAACTCTGTAAGCCCTATTGAGGAGACAAAACAGTTTTTCCTTCAACGAGCGTACTGCCGTTATATATGCTGGAAAACTTCTGGTGTCACGGAGTTAAGACTTGCGTGTTTTGAAAGAGAATTGTGGTCTGGAAGCTCACTAGCAGAAAGGGTAGGTGAGGCCTGAAGTGCTCTGGAAGAAGAGTGCTGGTTGGATGCACACTTGCAGAAAGGAGGTGTGAGAACTTGGGTGCTCTGTGAGAGGAGTGCTGTCTAGGTGCACACTGGCAGAGGAGAGAGGAGAACAAAGTAAGCCAATGGGCATTCAACTATGTGCATGTTAGTGAGATGAGCATATTGACACTGCTCCATCTTATATTCTGCAGTTTCCCGCAAAGAGGGATAATCAGTTTCTTCTCTTCGGTAGAGGTATCCGTGTTTTCCTCATTCAAACGTGCCCGATACCTTTTTTCTCAGGTTCATCTGCACTTTCTGTGTTATAAACACTTCAGAGTGTGTTCCAAGTGCAATCCATTCAGAGAATCCAAGTATCAATCGCACACATAACTCGCTGAGCATTCCTATGAGCCCCTCGCCAAGGTCAGTCAATGTGCCAACTGCCATCCAAGTACTTCCATGATCTCAGTGAGAAGAGACGTTTACGCCTGCTCCAGCAGACAAACGGCAGTATGCTTCTTGGAGGGGAAAGTTTCTTCTCCTCAATAACACTTATAGAGTTACCCGGGACAGAAGTTTACCAACCTCCACGATGCCTTGCATGCCAGAAGTTTATCTGCAGTTTTCTTCTTATAAACAATTCAGCGTGTTTCCATAGTGCAATCTATACCAGAGAGTACTTGTACTGATCGCACATGTAACTCTCTGAACACTCCTGATGAAGGACATTAATAAACGTGAGCCCTAATCAAGGTAAACCAATGTGCCAAGCCATGTAACTATGAACTTAGTGAGCCTAAATGTTTGCCCTCTTCTCCCTCATATAACTGGCAGTATGCTTCGAGTCCTTCCCTCCTCTCTGCATCCAGAGAGCTTTCCTCTTTAAATGCATTCGAGTTCACATCTTTCTGCTAGTGTGCATCCAGAAATCATTCCTCTACCAATGCACCTGGAACCTCACCTCCCTTTTCTGCCAGCGTGCATCCAGATAGCACGCTTCTCCCAGAACACGTGAGTGCTCACCTCCCCTTTCTGCTAGTGTGCATCCAGACAGCACTCTTCTCCCATTGCACCCGATTCTTCACTTGTCCTTTCTGCTGTGTGCATCCAGACAGCACTCTTCTACCAGTGCAGGCGAGGACTCGGGTGCGATGGGGGAGGAGAGCCGTCTTCATGCAAACTAGCAGACAGGAGAAGTGAGAACTCAGGGGCACTGGGAGAGGCATACTGTCCAGATGCACACTAGCATATAGGAGAGATGAGGATGGGTGCACTGGGAGAAGAGTGTGTTCTGTGTGTTCTAGATGCACACTAGCAGATAGGGGAGTTGAGGACTCGGGTGCTCTGGGAGAGGAGTGCTTTCTGGATGCGCACTGTTAGAAAGGGGAGGTGAAGGCTGGTGGGTTCCGGAAGAGGAGTGCTGTCTGGAAGCACACTAGCAGAGAGGGGAGGTGAGGACTCAGGTGCTCTGGGACAAGAGTGCTGACTGGGTGCACACTTGCAGAAAGGAGAGCGGAGGACTCGGGTGCTATGGGAGATGACTGCTGTCTGGATGTACAAAAGCAGAAAGGAGAGGTGAGGACTCTGGTGCCATGGAATGGAGTGCTGTCTGGAAGCACACGAGCCGAAAAGAGAGGTGAGGACTTGGGTGTGATGGAATGGAGTACTGTCTGGATGCACACTAGCAGGGAGGAGAGTTGAGCACTTGGGTGTTCTGTGAGAGGAGTGCTGTCTAGGATGCACACGGCAGAAAGGACAAGTGAGATGAGCAGATTGACACTGCTCCAGTTTATATCTGGCAGTATCCCACTGGGAGGGAAAAGTAAGGCTTCTTTCTTCTTACTTCTACTCTTCAGTAAGGCTCCTTAGAGCTAACCATGAAAATGCCTTTTTCAATATTGCACAATACCTTCTTTCCCAGATGGTTCATCTTGTACTTTCCCTATAAGCACTTCAGTGTGTTTCCAAAGGGCAATGTGTTCCAGAGAATACTTGTATTGGTCACACATGTAGCTAACTGAGTACTCCTTGTGA
>NW_003854185.1:0-3714 GCF_000181295.1 Otolemur garnettii
TGCTCCTGGTGGAGGCACTTTTGGCTGGGATGATCCGTGCTCCTGGTGGAGGCACTTTTGGCTGGGATGATCTGTGCTCCTTGTGGAGGCAGGGGAGCTGAGCTGAAGCCATGGCCAGTATAGCGGTAGCAGCTGGACTAACCAATGCTGTTGCAGGATCTGCAGGCCATTATGTTTTGCAAGCCATGAAGCATATGTAGCCTCAAGTAAAACAAGTTTTTCAAAGCCTACCCAAATCTGCTGTTAGTGGTAGCTATTAACAGAGGGCTTTGAACCCCAAATGACAAAACAGGAAGCAGTAGTAATACTAGGTGTAAGCCCTACTGCCAATAAAGGAAAAATAAGATGCTTGTCAATGAGTTACACTCTTAAATCCCCAGACAAAGGAAGCTCTCCTTATACAACAGCCAAAATCAATGAAGCTACAGATATACTAGAAAGGTCAAGCTAAAAAAGGTAGTAAAAATTTATGATCAATTTTAAGTTCATATTAGTTTATGTATTTGAGTGCTGTTTTTTTTTTTTTTAGACATAGTCTCTCTTTTTGGAAGAGTGCTGTGGTGTCACAGCTCACAGCAACCTCAAACTCTTGGGCTTGAGCGATTCTCTTGTCTCAGCCTCCTGAGTAGCTCGGACTACAAACGTCTGCCACAACGCCCAGCTATATTTTAGAGACAGGGTCTCACTCTTGCTCAGGCTGGTCTGAGCACGATTCACCCACCTTGGCCGGCACCAACTTTTTAATAATAAAATACCTCAGAGTTTCAATTTTAAAATGATTTACCATAAGCTAAAAAAATATGGATAGAAAAGATAAACTGGCATGACATACACACATAAAGGAACTTGAAGTTCAATTTTAAGACATCAAATATAACTAAAAAACTAGAAGTTTACTTTTACAGCAATGCTCTTACCATAAATATTTCTTTGGAACACTGGGTGAGAATTGTACTAAATGTAGAAGATAGACCTAATTCGACCAAACTTTCCAAGTGAGTCATTTTCTCAGTTTCTGTCTCTTCCCTTGTTTGCTCCAATGTACTACTTTCTATAAGTCCAAAGCATCTAAATAAACCAAACAAAGCATAATTTTAGCAATTAAAAACTGGCTTAACATTTTTATTTTTTTTTTGGTGGTGGTGATTAGACTAAGTCTCTACTGTCTTGACCAGGGGTCCTCAAACTTTTTAAATAGGGGGCCAGTTCACTGTCTCTCAGACTGCTAGAGGGCTGGACTATGGTCCCCAGGATGAGTCAACTGCTAAGCAGGACCGGCAGTGGCGGCAAAAACACTTCGCAGGCTGGATAAATGTCCTAGGTGGGCCGCATGTGGCCTGTGGGCTGTAGTTTGAAGATGCCTGGTCTTGATAATTCAAGTGACAGCCACTCAATTTGTACATAGCTCACGAATCATTTATCCTTTTGTAACTTCAGAAGGAGCAGTAATAGCTGAATAAAGGTTACAATGCAGAGAGAAACGAAGGTTCTGGGATGCGACAGTCTTTTTATACAATATCAGCTAAGTCTGGGTCTGGGCTAGAAGCTCACCTGTCCATAAACTGTAAGACAAAATCCTCAAATTCAGCTGTAGCAGAACAAAGTTCTCGTTCTACCTGTAAAATCCCGATGTGGAGAAAAATTACAAATAACCCTTGGTTTTTCCTTTGAACTAACAAACTCAATTATTGCCTGCCAAATAGATCTAACAGTAAATTATTATGTTGGGTATTTGAGAAACAGTGCTATAATCATACATGTATTATCAATTTAGAACAACTCAATCTACTACTTTCTATGAATAAAAATAAGAAATAACTAACATATTTATAAGGGCCAAAAACATAAGTCAAGCAGCATCTTTATTCTAAGTTATAGTTTTCAAACTGCTGCTGTAAATGTACTGGATAGTCTCTGATTACGTGAAGATCTAAATAACAGTCAAGCAACAGCATGCTTGGTATAAAGAAAAGAGCTCTAAAAGAGTGAGATACTAACAAGGAGAGTATCTCCGCATTAGATGCCAATCTCCTAGAAAGATTTATTACTAACAGGAGGTGATAGAAAAATAAACTACCATGACTTTTGCTCAATAAAACACTGAAAAGTGACAGAAAATTTAAAAATACCTCCAGATGTTGGTGAGGTATAGAAAGGGCCTATTTTTGAGCCACCTCCTATGATGGGTGCTCTGAAGACTCTCTTGCCAATGATGGCCTGGCCCTTTATCATACTTTTCTAGCCATAAAACAGAAATTTTATTTCATAAAGCCTATCTAAAGTTGTTTGTAAACTATCAAATATTACTATGCATATGCAGTAAGAATCAGAAACTGGTTAAGCCAGGCAACTTCCTTACTTCTGTGAGGTCGTTTCTTTCTTGCAGCACAGATGAACAATCTACTAAAGGCACCAGAGTAGAAAATGTTGCTATAAACTGGAATGTGATCTGCGGGAAGATGCCAAGTATTTTCGACATTAGTTACAGAATTCCAATTTGAAAATACAAATATACCGTAAATGACAAGAAATTATCCACATAAATTATCATAAAGGGAGATCGCATTAACAATTTATCTGGACATTCTTCACTTAAAACTGAATATAGCTGCCTCATGATTAACTGGCTCTTGCTTTTGCAATGATGATACACTAAATTTGTTTTCGTATGGATATTTCTTAGGTTCAAGCAAAATTTGTGTCACTGAGAAATTATTTGCCTCCCACCTAAAAAGTCACATTAACTAAGCATAAATAAAAAATGCTAATGCAGAAGCTAGAGACCAGAGAAAAAGAAGATGAGCAGAGTGGTAAATCAGAGTGGTCAATCAATTATTCATAACTTTCATCACAGCTCCCTGTCATCAGCGTAGATAGAAGAAGTATAATGATCATAGACGCTATGATTTTTACTACCCCTCTTTAATAAAAATAATATGTCATAAGCTTTAAAACATCATGCAATCATTAAATGTATATAGATTACGGCAAATTACTTATAAAGAAAGGTGCATCAACTGTCTACAGATTTAAAACTTAGGCATCTTAGATATAATTGCTGTTACCATTAACAGATTTTACACTAAACTATTAATATTTTCTAAAAATCTAAACAGAAATTCTAAAACGTCCATTTACAAAATTACAACTTAAATTTTTTTTTTAGCTCAATATGCTTACCATGCATTTGCTGAAGTCATTTGGATCCACCCCAGGCAATGCTCTCATCAACAGAGGTAGCATGTGTGTTGGACCTTCCGGAAACCACCGGCCCCCTGACACCAAACTGCGGGCTACTCCAATTACACAACTGAGAGTGGCTGTGAGCTGGTGAGGTTCTGTTAATGTCTCTAGTGCAGGATACGTTCTACAATTGGAAAAACAGAATTTTAAGTTCTACAATTTGAAAAACAGGATTTTAAAAGTTTCTATCACAGATAAACATAATACAATAATACACTAAATATAATAAATTCATAAATTACATTTTGACTTAAAGGCTTACAGTCAGCAGAATACTTACAAGTGAAAATCTGCTAACAAAGTTAACAGAATTCTAGAAACCCTCCCTATCTGCAGTTTCACTTTCCATAGTTTCAGTTACTGGAAGTCAACCACAGACTGAAAATATTACAGTATTTTGAGAGAGAAAGAGAGACCACCCTTTACATAAGATTGCTGAAGTTGGGTGGCGCCTGTGGCTCAGTGGGTAGG
>NW_003854186.1:0-3709 GCF_000181295.1 Otolemur garnettii
AAAAATATTAATATTCTTTTCAAATTATTGGTTGGGAGTTGGATTAAGAAAAAGAAAAAGGGCCTTTGAAATGTTCACATATATATTTCTTTATCTCACTGGCATATGCACTATGCGTGAAGCTAAAAAACAGAATCTTCTTACTGTCAACTTTGAACAAATGATCATTCAACCTACTTCGTGGGTTAATCCTGAAAAGTTCAATTTATTATGCTTATGAATTCAACAAAATTATTCTATATGATTTGTTTTACTTCATTAAAAATACAATATACATAAATTACAGTTCATTTTACATAAATTATTTCACCAAATATAGGGAAATTAATTTAAGAATTACTGTCCCCGTCAAAAAATACCTCATTTGCTAAAATGGCACAATAAAACAGTGCAATTTAAAAATTCATAAAAATAGAGAACTTTGGCAAAAACAGAGAAGAGTACACACCTGTGACTACTGAGTTGCTGTGAAAGTTTCATTTCCTGATATAAAATTCTACAGCACTTGGCTTTTGTTCAGGCATAAGCCAGAGAGTAAAACCAGCCAAGTTTTACAGAAATAACATTTAGATCCCTAGAGCCTCCTATCAAGCAACCCATAAAACTTTTTGAATTTTCTACTTACATTTGCAACAGAAGTTTTAAAATGTCTCTTTCCCTCCAATTTTGAGTGCTCCCACATTCAAATCTGAACACTTAATAGTGTATTATGCCCTAATTTTCAGAAATATTTATGTTAGTCTATTATATAATACAAAGACTCTGAAATGGTCTTCTCCAGTTTTGTAGGAATTCAAATATGAGTCGTCCTGTAATACCTTTTATTATTTTTAAGTATACTCATATAATCCGAATATGAAGTATGATGTTGAATGTAAGTTATAGTTGACTATTATTGAATTATTGAATGTAAATCATGTATTGAATTATTACCTGATTATTGAATTCACTTAACATCTTATATTAGGGTTGTTAAAATTCATGCTTTCCAAATCAGCATCCTTCTTTATGGATGGTGTAAAGTTTATCTGATGTTTCTCTGTCTATCCTACCTAGTAACTACTTGACCGAATTAGTTCCCTTAAAGACACCAATAATTATTTTTAAAAGAAATTTAAAATTCATTGCATGGAAAGAGCTGAAGGAAAGGAAAAAATGGAGGGAAACCATAATTGGATGCTGGACGCCTATTCTTGAATGCGTCATTAATATGCCCCCAGTCTCAGAATACTACAGCCTCCTTAACTGGTGGAAGTTCACTCCTGAGTACAGGTTTATTTAATTTTCAATTATTAGTTGGAGAGTCTTGTCATTATCTTCTCCTGTTACAAAACAACAACCTAACGTTGAACTGCCATGGACTCTGTGACCTCAGGTGTTTCCAGTCTCCACCTTTTAAAATTGTATCTGGCTCTGAAGACAATTCTCTTCCCTTATACCATTGGTGGTCATCAAAATGTTTCATTGACATGGCTGTGACAGTAAACAGAAATGCTATTGTGCAAGATTGATAAAGAATTGGGAAGATTCGTCTTACTTCTCCCACAATGATTACTTGACTGTCGTTATGTTGTGAAATTTCTGTAGCAGTAGACTTAGGATTAGAGCTCTGTTTTTCATGCATGTTGTACATCACTGAAACATTTATGTCCAACTATCACCCAATGAAATACCTTACAAAATTACCCAACTCAGGCCGGGCACGGTGGCTGAAGCCTGTAATCCCAGCATTCTGGGAGGTCGAGGTGGGTGGATCACCTGAGCTCACAGGTTCGCGACCAGCCTAAGCCAGAGTGAGACCCCCATTTCTAAAAATAGCCAGAGTTGTGGCAGGTGCCTGTAGTCCCAGTACTTAGGAGGCTGAGGCAAAAAATAGCTTAAGTCCAAGACTTTGAGGCTGCTGTGAGCTGTGACACCACAGCACTCTACCCAGGGTGACCAAGTGAGACTTTATCTCAAGAAAAAAAAAATCAACAACTCAGTAGGACAAAAGAACTAAGATTCAGGAGGGATGACAGCCACAGGGACTTCTGGTGATTTGAAGCTTCTTTTCCCTGGAGTATTTGTCGGTTCTGAAACACTGAGAACTGGGGCTTAGCCAAGGCAGTAGGGCTGGAGAAGACAGCAGAAGGTTTGGTTTTCTGTTTTCAAAATGTATTAACATTTTTTCCTTGAGATGGAATTATTTTATCTTTACAGTTTACTTGTGAAATTTTTATTCGGATATATTATCCATGATATCTCAATGACGTTTTTCAGATGGTTGTTATTGCTGGATATCCACGAGGTTTTACTTTCATTTAGGTTCACTTGTAACTTGTTCAAGGACATTTTTGACTTGGAATTTTATATTTTACTTCTTCCATTTTTTGTTGTTGTTGTTGTTCCTCATGAAAGGTGCTCTTTTGTTTTGTTTTTTTGTGTGTGTGTCTTTGGAAGTCTTTTTATTTCATTTTCATGGTAATTCATATGTTTATTTTTCTTGCTCACTATCATACAATTTTAAAATATTTATTTTCACACATTAGACACTAATATGTTGTCATTTTGTAATGGCCCAAGTAATTCTTCACCATGAAATCATACTTCCTGTCTGCATTCATTGTCTTCTTAAGTAATAGCATAAGGTGAAGAGAAACAGTCCCGTAAATCCTTCTGGGTATTCCAATCTTAAAAATACTTGTTATGTAGAACTTTAGAACTTTAACGTATACTTTATTTCTAAAATGCTTTAAAAACTAAAATATAGAAATAGAAAATATTAAATATACAAAACATAATACCTTCAAAATCCTCAAATCTCATCCTACACGCCACTTTTTCATTTTTGACTTGTTTCTAAATAAGACGCTAGAAATTTCAGGCTGGGCACAGTGGCTCATGCCTGCAATCCTTGCATTCTGGGATGCCAAAGTGGGTGGACTGCTTAACCTCAGGAGTTCAAGCCCAGGCTGAGCAAGACTGAGACTCTGTCTCTACTGAAAATAGGAAAATTGTCATGGTGTTGTGGTGGGCACCTGTAGTCCCAGCTACTCAGGGAGGCTTAGACAGGTGGTTGCTTGAGACCAAGAGTTTGGAGGTTGCTGTGAACTGGGCTGATGCCATGGCACTCTAACCTGGGCAACAGAGGGAGACTCTGTCTCAAAAAACAACAAACAAAAACCCCAGATATTAGAAATTACCAAATTTTCACATACTTCAATTTCATCATCTAAGATTGGAAATAATTTTTCATGTTTTATACATACAGGTTAAAAGGGTGAAGTGAGTTTGTGTGTATGCTTTATGCACGTGTGTGGTCCTATGTGGGTATGACTTACAGCGTTCTTTCCATCTGTGATTCATTATACATTTTTTTTTATATGAGAGCTGGAAAGTGTTTTTCTGCTTGTAATTCATACAAATGTTTTTATTCTCACTTGATAATTCACAGTACCATGCACTGTTAGTATCTCTGTCTACGGGGAGGATGGGGCATGAACATTCAGTCACACTCTGGTTCTATAGTGTTGTATTATTGATATATCTACCTTAGATAATGATAGGGCACGTGTTGCTTCTGGCTCTGAGTGTGAAATAGAGCTCATAATCATGTCGCATTAGCAATATTTTCAAAATCAGATGCAATATTTTCAAAATTAGACAATATATTGGAAACTTTTTCATACAGCAGACAACAATGAACGTAGTCTCTGGTTCTTAAGTGATG
>NW_003854187.1:0-1241 GCF_000181295.1 Otolemur garnettii
ATTTACATTGATTGAGACTATTGATAATCCTGGCATAATTTTGGGTGTCGAGTTTTTTGAAGGTTCATTAGACATCTTTGATCCTTTTGTGACTGCGGAGATTGGAATTTAGACAAAATTTTCAGGGTGGGTTTATTTGTGTGGTGGAGATTGCATTGGTCTTTATGGAGGATAGGTTAGAGGGTATCCTGGAGGGCTGGTTTAGTAATGGTAAATTTCTTCAACATGTGAATATCATTAAAGTATTTAATTTCTCCATCATTAATGAAGCTCAATTTAGCTGGATAGAAGATTCTGGGTTGAAAGTTGTTTTGTTTTAGGAGGTTGAAGGTCTATGACCACCCTCTTCTAGCCTGAAAGGTTTCAGCAGAGAGATCTGCAGTCATTCTAATATTTTTCCTCTTGTAAGTTAATGTTTTCTTGTGTCTAGCTGCTTTCAGGATTTTCTCTTTCATGTTAAATTTAGTGAAGTTGATTATGATGTGTCTGGGGGATGTCTTGTTAGGGTTGAGTCATGCTGGGGTTCTGAAGCTGTCTGCTATCTGAATTTCAGGATCCCTTGGCATGTCTGGAAAGTTATCTTTCATAATTTTGTTAAGGAGAGCCTCTGTGTTTTGTGAGGCAACTTCGTCACCTTCAGGGATTCCTATGAGGCGAATATTAGTTTTCTTTGAATCTTCCAAGATCTCTCTGAGTGAGAGATCTGTCTTTGTTCTCCATCTGTCAAAATCTTTGGAAGCCTGGGTGCATTTAAAGTCTTTGTCTTCAGTGTTGGAGATTCTATCTTCTGCCTCATCCATCCTCTGACGGAGGGATTCAATGGTGCTCTTCAAATCTGCAACCTCTTGTTTTCATGTATCGTAATCCTTGATCATTTTATCTTTGAAATCATTGAATTCCTGGGACAGCTTTTGAATGATTTGAAATTCTAGCTCCCTCTTTTCCTCCAACCTGTTGATCTTACTCCCTATCCAGATTCTGAACTCAATTTCTGACATTTCAGATATCTGTTTATGTAGTGGGTCTTTCATTGTGTCTACTCCATCCTTCTTTGGGGATGTTAATCTACTCTAGTTATTCTGGTTGCCAGAGTTTTTCCGCTGATTCCGTCCCATGCTGAATTTGCACCTTTCAGAAACTGTCCCTAAAACCATTCTGCCAGTGGCTTCTTCTAGTTTTCTTCTGGGTACAACCCGGCAAGACCCCGGGAGGTGGGGCTAGCAGGCAGGGTGATGCAGCCC
>NW_003854187.1:2216-3709 GCF_000181295.1 Otolemur garnettii
CCAGCAACTCGGGAGGCTGAGGGTAGAGAATCACCTAAAACCAAGAGCTGGAGGTTGCTGTGAGCTGTGATGCCACAGCACTCTACCCAGGGTGACAAACTGAAACTATCTCTAAAAAAAAATACAGATATGTGAATAAGCTAATAATTAAATAAATTTTGAATAAATAATTGTATAAGTTAAAAAGAACTATATCTGAAAAACAGAAAGAGAAGACATCAACAAACTAATGAATCATCTTAAAGAAATGGAAAGGGAAGAGCAATCCAATCCCAAACCTAGCAGAAGAAAAGAAATATCCAAAACTAAACCAGAAATAAATGAAATTGAAAACAAAAGAATCATTCAGAAAAGTAATGAAACAAAAAGTTCTTCAAAAAGATAAATAAAATCAAGAAACCATTGGCCAGATTAACTAGAAACAAAACAGTAAAATCCTTAATATCCTCAATCAGGAACAAAAGGGGGGAAATAACAACCAATACCATAGAGATACAAGAGATTATCTCTGACTACTACAAATAACTCTATGCCCAGAAACTGGACAATGTAGAGGAAACAGACCAATACCAAAAGTCATGCCATCTACCATCTTCATAGACTTAACTAGGAAGAAGTAGATCTCTTAAGCATATCAATATCAAGCACTAAGATTGAAGAAACAATAAAAAAGCTTCCAACAGAAAAAAGCCCTCAACCAGTTGGTTTCACACCAAAATTCTATCACATCTTCAAACATGAGCTTGTACCTAGACTGCAGAAACTCTTTGAGAACATTGAGAAGGAACCTTCCTGAACACATTCTATGAAGCAGTCATCATCCTGATTCCAAAAACATGAAAGAATCCAAGGTACATGGGTAGGGCGCCAGCTCCATATACTGAGGGTGGCAAGTTCAAACCCAGCCCTGGCCAAACTGCAACAACAAAAAAAAATAGTTGGGTATTGTGGCAGGCACCTATTGTCTCAGCTACTCAGGAGGCTAAGGCAAGAGAACCACCTAAGCCCAGGAGTTTAAGGTTGCTGTGAGCTGTGCTACCACTGTACCCTATTGAGGTTGACAAAGTGAGACTCTGTCTTTACAAAAAAAAGAAGGAGAGCTACAGACCAATTTTACCAATGAATATCCAAGAAAAAGTACTCAACAAAATGTTAGCTAATAGATTGCAGTTATACATAAAAAATTATATGTCAAGTGACATCCCACGGATGCATGCTTCATCCCACAGATGCAGGGCTGGTTTAACATACACAAATCCATAAATGTAATTCAACATATCAAAAGAAGCAAAAAGGCCATATGATTCTTTCAATAGTTGCAAAAAACCATTTGGTAAAATCCAGCATACTTTTATATTAAGAACACTTAAGAATATAGGCATAGGTGGCACATTTCTGAAGCCAATTGAAGATATCTTTCACAAACACATAGCTAATATTATACTGAATCAGGTAAAACCCAAAGGTTTTCCACTTAGAAGTAGAACAAGACA
>NW_003854188.1:0-3707 GCF_000181295.1 Otolemur garnettii
GCACTCGGCAAGCTGCCCACCACGCGGAGGAACCTCACTAGGCAAGCTGCCCACTGCGGGGAGAAACCGCACTCGGCAAGCTGCCCACCACGGGCAGAAACCGCGGTCGGCAAGCTGCCCACCACTGGGAGGAACCGCGATCCGCAAGCTGCCCACCACTGGGAGGAACCGCACTCGGCAAGCTGCCCACCACGGGGAGGAACTGCACTCGGCAAGCTGCCCACCACGCGGAGGAACCTCGCTAGGCAAGCTGCCCACCGCGGGGAGAAAACGGGATCCGCAAGCTGCCCACAGCGGGGAGAAACAGCACTCGGCAAGCTGCCCACCGTGAGGAGAAACTGCAGTGAAAACCGAAGCCTGTCTGGACCCCCCCCCCTCAAAATGAAGAGAGACGCTTTACAATGGAATCCCATACTGATTCTCTAAGGCAAGGGTCCTCAAACTTTTTAAATAAGGGGCGAGTTCACTGTCCCTCAGACCGCTGGAGGGCCAGACTGCGGGCCCGGGACGAGTCGGCTGCTAAGCAGGACAGGCAGCAGAGGCAAAAACACCCGGCGGGCGGGATAAATGTCCTCAGCCAGGCCGCATGTGGCCCGCGAGCCGTAGTTGAGGACACCTGCTCTAAGACAATGGAGAATGGGAGAGCCCAAGTCCAAGTGTGTGTCTGATTTATCACAGAACACAATGACAGTAAAAGCTGACCCAAGTCAACCATCACATTTCTATCTATGGGCATTAAACAGTCCCTTCTTGGTAGAAATTATTCTCATGCTGTGTGTCTGAAAAAGGACTGACAAGAATCCACAAAGGCTTCCAAGAAAATCAGCAAGAAACAAACAAAAAACCTCATTAAAATGTGGGCAAAAAAAACTTGAATAGAAACTTTTCTAATGGCTAAAAAAAAAAGTCACAAAAAATGTTCAGCAACACTAATCATTAGTGAAATGCAAATCAAAACCACAGTAAGATATCACCTAACCCCAGTGAGAATGGCTCATATTAAAAAGTCCCCAAACAACAGATGCAGGTGTGGAAGTGGAGAGAAAAAAACTCCTACATGCTGTCAGTGGACTGAAACTACTACAAACTCTATGGAGAATTGTGTGGAGATACCTCAGAGGATGTAAAGTAAACCTAACTTGGATCCAGCAATCCCCTGGCTGGGTATATACCCAAGGGAAAAAGGGAACTTTATAAAAAGGACATCTGCACTCATGTTCATATCTGCACAATTTACTATTGCAAAGATGTGAGAGCAACCCAAGTGCCCACTAATGCACAAATGAATTAATAAAATGGGTATGTGCTCACCACCCAGGACTACTCAGCCATAAAAAAAAAAAAAAAAGGCTGCTTTGTATATTTCGGGACAACCAGGAGGAAAGTGAAAAGCAGTCCTCTAAGTGAAACATCACAAGAATGGAGAAATAAACACATGCACTCAACACCAAATTGGAACTAATCAATCAACACTTAAGTGCACATATAGAAACAGATCTCAATTAAAATCAAACTGGGGGGAAATAGGGAAGAGGGAAATTCACACCTATTGGGTACAGTGCCCACTATCTGGGTGAAAGGCACACTTACATGTATAACTTTGACTCAATCTGTACAAAACAAAATATGTAAACAAAACATCTATACCCCCTAACATTCTGGGGGGAAAAAACGTCTCTTACCCACAGGACGTTTTCACAGCTTTGGGACTTACATCAAGACCTCGTTCACTGCAAAAACAAAATAAAACATACACTAAAAGGTCAAAAATATATACTATCAATTACAAAAAAAAATGCTATCACTAGAGAAACATAATTTAATGGCACCAATACTACAAAAGACAATGTGTTAAGGCCATGTGTTAAGGCCGTGAGAAAGTTTATTTTATTTTTCCTAACCATGTATGTAACTATACTGGACTCTGCCATCAGAGAGCAAGGTTGACAGTTTTCTCATCCTGCAGAAATGGTTTGTACATGTATCATTTGAAGTACAAACTCTTTTTCCCCTCAAGATTGTCACCTATCCAATAGGAATATACAAATAAAAACTGCAGTGAGCTGTTTTCCCCAAGGCTTAAAAAATCAGATTGCCTCTATCAGAAAAAAAGTGTTTTATTCAGGGAGTTGTTTAACCCTATCTTCTGTAGAAGAGTATGAGATAATCCTCACGTTACCAGGTGGCCCTCAATGGGGACTCCACATGCAGTTTTATTACTTACTTGCTCTACACGCAGATGATCAAATGTCAAATGATATGCTTTATTCCACTCTAATAAGAGGGCAGAGCAAATGCGTACAGATTAATGTAAACTGGCATCTTTGTTCAAAAAATTCTTTTCCTGCTGCGGCAGCATCTGTTGCAGAGTATTCTATCAAAAATGACAGAGAATTACTTGGACTAAGGATCAGTTAATTCTCCAGCACCTTACAGATGGAGCAGCTCTTAAAGATGGAACCTCGCTTCAGCTTTTATCCCCAATTTTGAGCAGTGTCGACATGCGTGCACATACACACACACACACACACACACACACAAAGTAACATGACATCACTCTTCTATGGCCTAAGATAATAGAAGTTAATGAAACAAATCCATAAAGCGATCCTGTGATGAAGAATATGAGACTCAGGTAGCTCTAGGTCTGGAGCCTCATTGAGAATGTCCAGATACCACTGTGTCTCTAGAGCAGTCCAGACAGGACTGGGAAATATGCTCCTTAACACCCCCAAGTAAGGAAATCCAGGCTAAGGATAGCACTCAGCACTCAGATATTCTGCTTCTCCTTAGGAGACAGGAGACTTAGACAGGAAATGCAGGTAATTTACCTTTTTAAGGGAGGCTCATCTGGGCACTATTCTTGTCTACAATAGTCAGGTGAGGGCCATCCAGCCCAGACCTGCTTGAGGCTTTCATCACCTCACACTTTGATGTAGTCTACAGATACAGTATTAGTTCTGGAATTGAAAGCATGGGTGTATTACTCTGAAGTTATATTTCTTCTGTGTAATTTTATAAAACAATTATAAACGTCATGAAAAATTGAGTCATTCCATAAGTAAACAAATCTTTAAATTCTGCAAATCTCTGAATTCTTCCCAAGTGTGTTGTGATGTCCTCATTTCACTTTTGTCTCCTTTGGGAAATGATACTCATATTCTCTGTTTTCTTGCTACATGAGAGAAGGTTCTTGCACTTTGTTTATTTGCTTTTTCAATTGCACACCAAGCTGGGTGTCTCTGCCATGACATTTAAACCCAACTTGTTGGGACATATAAAATGTTGGCCACAAGTACATTCTGAGGGTATGTTTTTTCTTTCTTTGTATGATGCTATACTTTTTTGCTTTTATTTTATTTTATTTTTTTATTAAATCATAACTGTGTACATTAATGCATTTATGGTGTTCAGTGTACTGATTTGATATACAATGTGCAATTCGTACATCAAACTGATTAGCACATTCATCACCTCGCTTACTTCTTTGTTGTGATAAGACTAAATTATACTCTTTTCTTAATAGTTTTGAAATGTATCATTGCATTATGCACATTAATGTGAGTTTTCTTTTTCTCTTATCAGCTACCTTTTCCTCACAATTGGATGGATAATAAACTCCTCTCTATTAAGAGAAATGAGTAGCTTTCTGACCGAGGTTTGAGCTGAGGGTGAATACCTCCTCCAGACAGATCTGTGATGAAAAA
>NW_003854189.1:0-1407 GCF_000181295.1 Otolemur garnettii
CCAGCTAGAAGACAGAGGAGCTTGGTGGAGACTGAGTGACTGGACAGTGCTCCTTCTAAAGGGAGCCACACAGCAGACACTCAACCTACGCCTATGATACCACACAAAAACATGGGGCTACTGTTAAGGATCTTCTAATTTTTCAAATTGGAAACTGTAACCCTAATGTTTATTTGCACACAAAATATTTGATTTTATATTAAATGTTTCAGATATAAAATGTTTATAACCAAAATAATTTTTTTGAGACAAAGTTTCACTTTGTCACCTTTGATAGAGTGCTGTGGGATAGCTCACAGCAATCTCAAACTCTTGGGCTCAAGAGGTCCTCTTGCCTCAGCCTCCCAAGTAGCTGGGACTAGAGGGACCTGCCACAATGCCCAGCTATTTTTAGAGAGGGGGGGTCTCGCTCTAACGGAGACTGGTCTTGAACTTGTAAGCTCAGGCAATCCACCTGCCCTGGCCTTCCGGAGTGCTAGGATTACAGGCGTGAGCCACCATGGCCAGCCTAAAATCATTTTCCCAATAAAGTACAGCCAAAACAAAAAAATTCAAAATAGTGATCCATATTTAGTTCATCTGAAAACACAGATTTCAGATAGATATTCTTGATCATAAGGAAGGATCAGCTAAATCCAAGTAAGTCTCCTAAGAATTTTGTTTTCTAAAAAGTACATACAATATTTTATCATATGTCTTTTTCTTTTTCATTATGTTCATTGAATAGACTTCCTGATATTAAAAAAATGCATTTCAAGGATATATTACATAACAATATGGAGTTTAATTTTAGACACTAAAATTTTATTTGGGATTTTTATAATTATTCTTTTTTAACATTCTTTTAAATTTTTAACATTGAATTATGAGATATGTAAGCTTCCTAAGATGAACTGAAGCTTTGTAACATTCTGAAATAGAATAGCATTGAAATTATCTGTTTCTCAGAACTTTGGAAAGAGTTTACCTGGAGAATTACCTGGCACAATGCCTTTTAAATTATCTCTTTAATACATTTATCAATTTGTCAAGGTTCTTGGTCTGTTTATTACTGTGTCAACTTTGTAGTTTCCTTAAAATGGATATCTTTCAAATTTAACTTCAAAGAATTTTACATAAAATTCTCTTAAAATTTCACCTCCTCTATATCTGCTGTTAAATATTCTTTATTAGTTTTGATGCCTTTCTTTTGGTTCTTAGATTGTTTTTGTCTATTTTTCATAGTGCTATTTTCTCCATAGAACCCATCTTCTTTCTACATTTTTTCTATGAAGTTATTAAAATTTATTTTTTTATTAAATCATCACTGTGTACATTAATGCAGTGATGGGGTACAATGTGCTGGTTTTATATACAATTTGAAATATTTTCATCAAACTGGTTAACAGCCTTCATGGCATTTTCTTA
>NW_003854189.1:2399-3707 GCF_000181295.1 Otolemur garnettii
CAAGCAATCCTCTTGCCTCAGCCTCCTGAGTAGTGACAATTGTGTTTCTGACCATTTTCCTCTGCCAAGAGCTTTTGTTGATGTATGGAGGAAAGTCACCTAAAATATAATGAGTACTGTATTTCACTGTGGAACTTTTATTCATTAATAACTCTTCTTTTATTTACTGTTCTTTAGTTTTTTAAAAAAAATTAATATTTCCATTCTATTGTTTTCTACAAAAGCTTTATCTGTTTTATTTATTTTATTTGGAGACAGAGTCTTGGCCTGTTTACCAGGCTAGTGTGCCATGGCATCAGCCTAGCTCTCAGCAACCTCAAACTCCTGGGTTCAGGTGATCCTACTGCCTCAGCCTTTGGAGTAGCTGGGACGACAGGCACCTACCACAACACCCAGCAAATTTTTTCTATTTTTAGTAGAGACTGGCTTTTGTTCCGACTGGTCTCAAACTCCTAAGCGCAAGGATTTACCCACCTCAGCTTTCCAGAGTGCTAAGATTATAAGCATAAGCCACCACATCCAGCCTGTTTTATTTTTGAGTAAAAAATAACTAAAAACATTTCTACAATATTTAAATTTATGAAAAAAGTCATAAGCCACTTACAGGTATAATTTTTATAATTATTTATCCCTGATTATTTAAATTATATACATATATGTGATATTTTTATACCACCTGATTCATATCTATGTTGGATGGAGAGTATTTTAAAGTAATTTCTTTAAAAAGTACACAGGGGCCAGGTGTGGTGGCTCACGGCTATAAACCTAGCACTCTGAGAGGCCGAGGCAGGTGGATTGCTTGAGCCTAGGAGTTGGTGACCAGCCCGAGCAAGAGGGAGACCCTGTCTCTACTAAAAATAGAAAAACTAGCTGGGCATGGTGGCAGGCACCTGTTGTCCCAGCTAATTGGGAGGCTGAGGCAAAAGGATTCTTGAACCCAAGATTTGAAGTTGCTGTGAACTATGATGAAGCCACAGCACTGTACCCAGGGTGACAGAGTGAGACTCTGTCTTAAAAAAAAAAAAAAAAGAAAGAAAGAAAAAAGAAAGGACTGGTGCTTTTCTTGAGTCATGAAATAGCTGACTATTTTAACACAAGAATAAGACCACAGTAAAATTTTTAGATCATATCATTCCCCCTTATACCTCAATAGATATTTTTTCATTGCCTTTGAGCTTTTTGGTTATACATTTAAAATATGAGAGCTAAACCTATTCTTAGACCCGTGTAGGGGATCCTTGTTCCAGTTCACAATTACAGGGTACCACACTTTGCAGTGCTTTTCTCAAAATTTCCTAAGTCTCC
>NW_003854190.1:0-1435 GCF_000181295.1 Otolemur garnettii
AAAAAAAAAAAAAAGACCCACCTCTTAGGGATAATGTGCGGATCAACGGATGATGAAGGGGAAGGTGCTGGAGGGGCATTTCTCATGTTCCTTCCCTGCTTCCTGTGCTTCCTCTACAATAATGCTTTGGTTTTCCATGGGAAGCCACTATCCCACTCTTGGTCTACTCTATGTGGCCTGATTAGGCCCCTCTACCTTTAGTTTGGGGTGGGAGATTCTGAAAGCCAAAGCATGTCCATTGGGCTCTCAGCGATGGGCTTAGTGATGGCACATGGCTGGGTCTGGGCCAGGACTTTCCCTGGCACCACTGGGACAGAAGACTTCTTTCTGTTCTCTGGGGCAGCCAAGTTGGAATACTACGCATAAGCCGAGAGCTGTGGCAGCGTCTTGCCACAACAGAAAGGGAGGTTTCTTAGGATGATGTCAACACAGAAGAAAATGGGCCGAGGGAGGGTGAGGGCAAGGTCCTAGACAACTCGGGCTACCTGCATCCAGCTGTAACAAGTTGATCACCTCCCACTTTTCACCTGCTGCCCGTGATAAGTTCTCTCTTTGGCTTTATTCACTGTGAGTCGGGCTACTGTTACAGGCTGAAATGTGCCCCCCCAAATTAAAATCCCCAGTACCCCAGAATGTGACTGTATGTGGAGATTAAGGACTTTAAAGAGGGACAAGGCCCTATTCCAGTCTGGTGTGTCCTTCTAAGCAGAGGAGATTAGATACACGGAGACAATGGGGAGTCACCCAGAGGACAGACCACGTGAGCGCACAGTGAGAAGATGGCTGTCTGCAAGCCAAGGAGGCCTCAGAAGAAACCAAACCTGCCAACACCCAGACTTGGACCCTTCCAGAACTGTGAGAACTTAAATTTCTCCTGCTTAAGTTCATAATTCAACAGTATTTGAACTGCTGATTATTTGAATTTTTTTTTTAACTTTGGTACATTTATCTATCTAAACCTGGGGGTGGGGCCATTCTCTCTGCATTATTTCATGGATAGACTGTCAACTTGCATCTGTACCCTGCATGATATCCTTATTTTTCCTTTCCTCACTCTGATAGCAGAGTGCAGCCATTCAGATGGTTATTCCAGCTCTGGCCACCTCACCCTTTGACTAAAGTGCTTCTAGCTGGAAGATCTCACTATCCCATTGTGGGGTAGGAACTGATGCCAGTGGCAGGGATGTATCCCTGACCATTAATGACTTTTTTTTAAAAGAATGGTGACGTCTGGGAGGGACATGCACACAGTATCAAACAGGCAAAACTGCATTACAACTGTCGTGTAAAGCGGCCACTATGATCCCTGTATGTGTTGGAGAGGAGAAAGGCCGGCCGCAGCTTCAGCCACAAGATGGGGACTGTGGAGGACAAAACAGAAGCTCTGCACATTTCGACTATTAGACCTGTGTGTGTTTAAAAAAAAAAAAAAAAA
>NW_003854190.1:1753-2158 GCF_000181295.1 Otolemur garnettii
CCGTGTATAGTGCACTCCTGTGTATAGTGCACTCCCATGTATAGCACTCCTGTGTACAGTGCAGTCCCATGTATACTGCACTCCCGTGTATAGTGCACTCCCATGTACAGTGCAGTCCCGTGTACACAGCACTCCCGTGTACAGTGCACTCCCGCGTACAGTGCACTTCCGTGTATAATGCCCTCCCGTGTACAGTGCACTTTCGTGTATAGTGCACTCCTGTGTATAGTGCACTCCCATGTATAGCACTCCCGTGTACAGTGCAGTCCCATGTATAGTGCACTCCCGTGTATAGTGCACTCCCGTGTATACTGCACTCCCATGTACAGTGCAGTCCCGTGTACAGTGCAGTCCCATGTATAGTGCACTCCTGTGTATAGTTCAGTCCCGTGTATAGTGCACTCC
>NW_003854190.1:2333-2610 GCF_000181295.1 Otolemur garnettii
ACTGCACTCCCATGTACAGTGCAGTCCCGTGTACAGTGCAGTCCCATGTATAGTGCACTCCTGTGTATAGTTCAGTCCCGTGTATAGTGCACTCCCGTGTATAGTGCACTCCCGTGTACAGTGCACTCCGTGTATAGTGCACTCCCGTGTATAGTGCACTCCCATGTACAGTGCAGTCCCATGTATAGTGCACTCCCGTGTACAGTGCAGTCCCGTGTACAGTGCAGTCCCATGTATAGTGCACTCCCGTGTACAGTGCAGTCCCATGTATAGTGCA
>NW_003854190.1:3470-3704 GCF_000181295.1 Otolemur garnettii
TCCCGTGTACAGTGCAGTCCCGTGTACAGTGCAGTCCCGTGTACAGTGCACTCCCATGTATAGCACTCCCGTGTACAGTGCAGTCCTGTGTATAGTGCACTCCCATGTGCAGTGCAGTCCGGTGTATAGTGCAGTCCCGTGTACAGTGCACTCCCGTGTACAGTGCAGTCCCGTGTACAGTGCAGTCCCGTGTATAGTGCACTCCTGTGTGCAGTGCAGTCCGGTGTATAGTGC
>NW_003854191.1:0-3703 GCF_000181295.1 Otolemur garnettii
CTTTTGCAACTTCTCAGGATTTTTACATATTTGCAACTTATGAATTCCTCTGGTTTGGGCATTTTTAATAAGTTTATTGTTTATGCATATATTGATTTGAATACTTTGCCTAAGTTAGTTGCCAGTCATTTTCTTAGCAGGCATGTTTCAAAAATCAAGATCCTGAGTCAATATCTGACATGTAATTTGCATGTGTTTTCTCCTTCTGTTATTACAGTTCTTAGTGTGATTTTCATTTAGAATGTGTTTTAAATTTCAATGATGTACGGATCATAATTTTAAAAGAAACAGCATTGAAAAATGCCTTGGGGAGTATGTACTGTCAGTCTTGAGAAAGATAAGACCATTCAGATACCTGGAGGCATCAAGACAAAAGGGAAAAACATTGACATAATTCCAGAGTTAGCCGCTGTTCTGGGAAATATGAAATTGTCCCCCGAATTTATATAAGTTCCCCTAAATTTAGCACCTTGATCTGAATAATCATCATAATGATAGGTAACTTGAATAACTGCTAGAATTCAAGAAGTTGAAACATAAAGGGCATTGGCTTGCAGTCGGTCAGTACATAGCACTTTCCTTCCCATTGGCTCACTTACCCCAAGGACAACACCCCAGGTTATGCCTGAGCCCACTCACTCCTTCAGGGATCAGCCAACACAAGGATCTCTACACCCAGGTCACCTGGCACTAAGTGTGAGATTTTATGTCCTTTATCATCTTTGTTACCTAGAAGGGTTGTGGAGAGGGGTGCTATGGGGCCATGATATCTGCCGTTTGGTATGTGTCTGAGAAAAATGAAAATAAATGTTCATTCAAAGATATAAACAAGAAAGTTTATAACACAGTTATACATAAGAAATCAAAAACTGGAAAATACTCACGTCTCCACCACCTATACCTACATTCTGAAATATCCAAACAATGTAATACTTTACAATGAGAATGAACAATCTACAACCATAGACAACAATACACGCCAATCTCACAAAATCATGTTGATTAAAAGGAGCTAGACAGACAAAGAATACATTTCTATGATTCACACAATTCCCCCCCCCCCAACGTCCAGTAGCATTAGCAGAAGGAAGGAAAAATCAACCCTTCATTCCCTTTTATATGGAGGTCCTCTTAGATTTCCCTTATGTTTCTGAAGTTTAACCTCAGAAAAGCAAAGTAAGTGTCCTGTGAGACCTTGTAAAGAGATTAACTACACAAAAGACCAAAGGCTAGTACTACACCGATGGACAGGACACTGCGTGGAAGTGAGGTAGGCAAAAATCATTAATAGATGCTTAGTGTGCATCAAATCCCACAGCAGAAACAGAGCAAGGAAAGGTAGGAAGGGACAAGCACCATCCTCCCTGATTTGGTTCCTAATACGTGCTAGGAATTGAAATGCACTAACATGACCAAATACTTTCCCTCAAGTACGTGTATTTCTCATAAATATACTCCTTAGAATTTCAGGAAAATCAACATAAAAATATAAACATATATGTATACACACCGATGTGCACATGCTCTCTCCCTCTCCCTCACTACCAAAGAACCCAGAATTCATCAAGGTGGATTTACTGGGAGATATGAAAGAAAAGCATCACTAGTCATCACATTCAATTCTAACCACAAATATAAAGATGAAAGTACACTGACTATTCTTTAGTGATTAATTTCTTTTCTTTCTTTTTTTTTGTATATGACCTATAGAACTATCTCTGGCACTGTTTTTCTCTTCCTGAGTGGGAAGACTTAGTTTTGTTAAGATTTTCTCTGCTAAAATGATCTATGTTTTCTATAACATCCTTATCAAAATCCCAGCCAGAATTTTTGTAGAAATTGACAGTCTGACACTAAAATTGATGAGAAAATGTAAAAGACATAGACTAGGAAGAACACATTTCAAATAAAAAAAAAAACATAATTGGGGTGGCACCTGTGGCTTGAAGGACTAGGGCGCCGGCCCTATATGCTGGAGGTCGAGGGTTCAACCCAGCCCTGGCCAAAAACTGTAAAAATGAAAAAGAAAAAAAACAAACAAAAAAAACCTACATGGAAGACAAACTTTACTTGTTTTAAAGACTCATCATAATTCTACAGTAATCAAAAAAGTTTGCTGCTGGCAAATTCAGAACAAACCTACACATATATGCTTAACTTATTTTTTGATGAAGGTACAAAGGTAATTAAATGGGGGCAAGAACAAGTTTATTTACAAATTTCACTGTGACAAATGGAAATCTATGTGTACAACTCTCTGATGCATCTATTGCACTATATACCAAAATTAAGTTATAATAGACCTAAGATCTAAAATTGTAAAAGTTTCAGAAGAAACTGCAAGGGAATTTTTTTTTTTTTAACCTTCGTTAACTGAAGTTTTTTGAGGTAACATGAAAAATACTCTCTACACCTAGAGTCAGAGGGAAGAAATGGTTTGTGTTCTCCATTTACACATAAAACAGAAAGGAACTGGGCAACTATTGGCTCCTTCTACAGCGAAGTAAAAGAATAGCAGCTAGAAGTCTGTGAAGCTTGTCTCTAGGTTAAGGGATTCTCCCTTTACCACTGGGGTCCAAGAGTAGAGCCAAAGGACTTTTGTGTAAGGTGACCAGATTTTCACATTGGTAAAGTGGCACACCATTGACCGGGGGTGGGAGGGGTCTTAATTAAAAATTGGTCAATATGGAGCAACAAAAATTTTCATAGAACGCAAAAATAGTATTGTAATATATATTTTTTAATTTAACATAAATACAATTTACGAATATAATACATTTTAAAAAAATACAATCTACAAACAGCTCCCTGAGGCTTATGGAAGCCACACCTTCAGCATGTTGCTTCATGATTATGAAATCACGATAAGAGGGATTATGGAAGTGTTTCTCACAGAAGGTATCCTGAAACACTCTCTCCTGCTATAGGGACAGCCCTTGGCTAGGAAGCCACTTTCTTTGGACACACAGATACAAAACTCCTCCAGCAGACTACAGCTAGATTAAGTCCTTGGCGTTTGTGACTGTCCCGGGGGAGCACTGCTGGGTGGAGAAGTCTGTGCCATTCTGGGACTATTTATAGGAAGCCTACGGGCCAATAAATCTAATTCCCATTTTCCAGTCTCACCTTTATAACAAATGAATGAAGTCGATGTAATGTTCTTCTTTTGTCATATTTTCCAGTTGGTGTACAGGTAAGACTAGGAGCAGGAAGGTACTGCGGGGTCCCTTTAAAGATGTAAGCACTGAGAACCAGGACCATAAGAATACTTAGGGAGCCTGTGAGACCCAGAAAGGAGAGTGGAGCGTGTGCCTATCCCAACACATCTCTCACCACAGCGCAGGCCAGAGCAGAACAAGGGCCCCTGAAGGGCAGTTTACTATGGAGAGTTTTGCAGGGAGATTGCCGAGGCTGGGTAACCCCAGTCTCTCCTTCCAGCCTCACCACACAGTTCTTAGGGATGGCCGGAGATATTTCAAGTGTGGAGAAGGAGCCTGCGCATCCCAGTTGCTGTAGACATCTTGATGTGTTTTTGCGACTGTGACGATTTTTTCCTATCAGTTGCCATAGGAACCTGACGCCATTATGGCGACAGTGACGACTTTTTCACAGAAATTAACAGGAGTTGGCAAGAAGAGTAGGTTCCTGCGTTCAGGTTTGAGTAGGGTGACCAGACGTCCCGCTTTTGAACAATTTGTCCCGC